>NW_019474518.1:0-1658 GCF_002814215.2 Seriola lalandi dorsalis | reverse complement strand
TTTTTTTTTTTTTTTTTTTACCATACCAGTCATGTCTGCCATTATCCCTAATGACTGATGCAATGACACGCAGAGGTTGCCAAGTAACGGGACACTCCTCCTCCATTATTCCTGCTATTCCCACACATTTTAGCCCCATGTGTGAATAATATGGCTATAATAATAATGGGGCAGATAACGCTGCAATTCCAAACACATTTTACAGGCACGTGACCCTAAAAGCACCTCACGGGCATCTAGAATAAACAAGCCAAGCAATAAACAAGCCATGCATAACTTGCTCAGCCCTTGAGCAAGTCTCTTGAACGTTCTGTATGAAACCCTTGAGTCACTGCTTGTTTAGTACAGCTTTAACAGACTACTGTAAATTTAAAGTTTACTGTATAACTGTACAATGTTGATGTTGCTTTCGGAAGGAGAACTAAGCCTGTTATCAATAAGCGTATAAACTGACTGCGGGAGTGATGCTGGACTAGGGTTATGTGTTTTGCAGGTGGGAAGCCAGTATGGGATTCTCATTCTTGTCACCACACATGTCGTGTACTATATTGTCCCTCCTGTGTCATGGAGAAAGCATCTTGCAAAACGTAGAGTTAGCAAAAAGGTGCTGCAGTGGGGACTAGATATTCCTGAGTGGGAGAAAACAAGAGCAAAAAAGGCTCAGTAGTGTGTTTTAAACTAAGAGTAGCAACTGGCCATTGATAACACTTAAATTGACATTGACAGTTTTACCGTGTTAGTACTTGACTGTTAATTGAACTATTTTCTCTCTTAAATAGTCCTCTGGAGCACATTAACAGTGGCTGATTAAAATCTAAGCAAACTAACAGTGCTTTTACCAGTGCAAAAAATATTTTACTACTCTTTCTGTTGTGTGTATGTGAAAGGATGTGTGTATGTTTGTCTGTGTATGGAGAGGCCCAGATAAAAATGCAAACCCCTGAGACAGCAGGAGTTGGAGCTGTCAGCTGTTCTGATCAAAAGACAGCCAGATATAACCTATAGGTCTTACACTTATTCCAAGTTATTTGTGTCGTGGCTGCAGGCAAGGAGGCACTTCAGACACTCATATAATGTTGAATTGTTGTGTATGCTTCGCCAAAGATTTTTGAATAAAATGATAAGTGCATCATAATCACAAGTATGGGGCCCACAAAAAACACAAGCATATAAAAAAACAAATAAAAAAAAAGTTTTATATTTTTTATTAGCTACATTCTGCTGGTCCCTCCACGGCTCATTTTTTTCAAGACTCAACATATAATTTTGAAAAAATGAGCTGTGCTTGTGTTCCAATGGCACTGACAGTGCTGTTTAGCTGTACTTCTAGAGTTTCCATTTAGGCAAAGAGTTTGACTTTTCATTTGAAGGTAATGGCTGTATAATATTAAAAATGTATTGAAAAAAATGCATATAAAAATGTACGCACATTGATAAGTCAATAAACTGCTGTCGGTCAAACCTGGTTTGTCCACCCAGCCCTGAGAAGAAATCTAATCAGGCAAGGTACATGAAGTGAAAACACCTGTGTGGCTGGACCATGAGGCTTTAAGAAATTGGAAATCTTTTAACTAGTAGGGAGAGATCTGTGTGAGATAAATCATAAAACTACAAAATAAATCATGAGAAGGATAGGATAGGATAGGATAGGATAGGAT
>NW_019474517.1:0-1659 GCF_002814215.2 Seriola lalandi dorsalis | reverse complement strand
TGCCTTCTTAATAATTAAGAATAATTCATTTTGAGTCTTTCATTAATGGTATTCCCACATGCCCTGAAGAACCTCTGATCACCTTTGGTTGTGCAGGCAGAAAGTGAAACCACATGTGTGTCTCAGAGTGGATTTGAAACTAAATCACGGCAGAAAATCCCAGGATTTTCAAGCATTTCCCACAACAAATCCAGCGATTAGTCTGCATCTCTGTTGCTCATAATCTTCCAATCTTGTTTGTGCAGTAGCAATGATGCCATGGAAATCCCATACTAAAGACACTTAGAGATTTTATACACACATTTCTTTTGCATCGTTTACATGTATTGTATTGTTTTAATCTTTTACATGTTCATGTTAACATTTAATGGTCAGAGTGTGTAATACTGGTACCCCACAGAGACTAGTCTCTGTAGTGCTTTGAAGTTAAATAGTTCCTGATAAGCATAATTTCAAGGAATAGTGCAACATTTTGGAAAATAAGCTTATTCTCTTTCCACTGAGAGTTAGATGACAGATGTACCACTCTCATGTCTGCACAGTGAATATAAGGGTACAGCCAGCAGATTCCTAGCTTAGCTTAGCATAATAACCAGAAACAACTTTAAAGGTTAAAAAGAAAATCTGCTGACCAGCAACTCTAAAACTCACAAATCAACACTTTATTGTTTGTTCAATTCATAAAAAACAAAAACAAAGTGTACAAACATTGTTTTTTGGTTTTATAGGTGAATGTGCCGTGTAGGCTCTTTGAGAGGTCTCCACTCGTTGCCTGGCAACCACAAATGTTTTCGCACTTCCTTCTTCGTACAGATTAAAATAAGATGTAATGTGTTAGTTACTGAGCTTTAGAGGTGTTGGTGGGTAGATTTGTTACCTTTTGCACAGAGCCAGGCTAGCTGTTTCCCCTTGTTTCCAGTCTTTGTGCTAAGCTAAGCTAACTGGCTGCTTACTCTCAGTATGTTTAACATAAAGACATGAGAGTTGTAATAATCCTTTCATTTAATTCTTGGCAAATAAAGGAAATAAGCGTATTTACCGAGTCAAACTACTATAACACACACTGCATGTCATCAAGTAAACCTGCTGTATTTTCTGGTTTTGTTCAGAACAGACATTTACTTGAAATTTGTTTAAAGCATCAAAGCAACTCAACTTAACGTTTGTGCCTCTACTTCTTGACTAAAATGTTCTTCCTACATAGTTGAGGTGCTCCCTAATTACTTGTGAATCACAGTTGTTAACATTAAATCCAACGATTAGCCAGTGTGTTGCTGACTCTGTTGGCTTATTGGGTAATTTGAATTTGAATGTGTGTGTGTGTGTGTCTGTGGTGTAGAAGAGTTTTTATTTGACACTCTTACATTCCTCATATACATCATTGTGCCCCTAAACCTGTGCAGAGTGTGTTGACTCTATTATCAGTCCGGTGCTGAAATGTAACACCCTGACTGCAAATACGTAACATGAACTTCCTTTCATCACCTCTGTCTTCTTCTGTCTTTGCTTTCTCTCATCTCTTCCTCCCGACCGACTTTCTCTCCCTCTTCTTTCCCTCTCACTATACATACGTAACACTTCATGCATATCCACCACACACACACACACACACACACACACACACACACACACACACACATACACACACACACACACACA
>NW_019474516.1:0-1660 GCF_002814215.2 Seriola lalandi dorsalis | reverse complement strand
AGAGAGAGAGGGAGAGAGAGAGAGAGAGAGAGAGAGAGAGAGAGAGAGTGTGTTTGAATCTGTGTGTGTTTGATTCTATATGAGATAAAGCTTTTGCTAATGTGTGGACATGTCAAACAGTTATATGCGTATCTACAAATATATATATTGTGTGTATTTGAGAGGAATGTCCAGGACATTATTAAGTTTCTCCATAGGCTGAGGCCTTGTCCTTTAACAGGTCCAGACACAAGTGACAGCTCCAGCTCCCTGTGAAGAGAAGAGAGACAGAGAGAGGCTGAAATCTTTGTCCTGCTTGCTCTTTTCCATATATAGTCTTTGCTTGTATCCTCTCCAGTCTATAGCTCACGACATATATAGTACTAGCCCACTGATGTAAAACCTGTGAGAGTGGCTCTCAGTGTTGTACCTTCTGGAGGCTGGGTCATTGCAGGCTTCAGGCAGTACATGTGGTATCCTCTGTCACAGTCATCACAGAACAGCAGCTGGTCCTACACGGGCAGCACACAATCAACATCTTAAATATTGTATGAAATGTCTACTGGGGGAACATAAATAGATATAAACCCCACCATGAATTTTTTAAAAACCACAAGACAGCTAACAGAGCCGCAAAGAGGCCAAATTCTATGTCAAGAAATGTAGAATCTATCCTGCAGACACACACTATGTCAGACATGAACAACAAAAGCATTTTTTATGTATTTATTAGCATGCAACCTAATATTATCCAACCATGTGTTATTTCTCTGTAAATCAATCTGGTCTTTATTGGTAAAAAATGGAGCTATACAAACTTTAATACATGTGGCTGCCTTCTGGAGTTATGATAATAAATGATAATACAGCTTTTATTAATATATAATTGTGTCAGTCACTGAGTTACGATTTTTTTTAAACCATTGAATGAAAGAGAAAACCTTTTTGCATCATGGATAATTCATCAAGTATATAGAGTACATATCTGCCTGGCATAAATTCAATGTAATTTATTGCCTATGAAAGGCTGAACACCAGCTGTGGAAAGGTCCTGGCATTGAAAGAAAAACATGTCAACTTTAATGCAGTTCAAAGCAAACTCAAAAGGAAATCTAGTAATAACATTTGAGCAAGGACATTTCATACAAGCTTTCCCTCTTCCACAGTATTCAGTATACATACATCGTTCTCTGAGGTTCCACAGAGACTGCAAGACTTGCACTCGATGCACTGCCACTGGTACGTCCTCACCGCCTGCATCATGTTCTCAGTGAACTGCAGGCATGTGGGGTGACCTGTGAAGGAACGGAGAGGAGACACGAGAGAAGTGAAGAGGGAAGGGAGTGAGGAAAGAGTGGATAGCCAGAAGTGTTTACAAAGCAAAGTCAGTAGTGTTTTCTTATGTAATAGTTTACTCGTGGCAGGAGCTTTGAGTTGACTAACAAATCGAAACATATTTACATCAAAAATAAAAAGCTGATTTACATCATCTGCAGCTGTATCCGTTTGTCCCAGTACTGCCTTCAGGCTTTCTGATACACTGATGATGCATTTTCTATATTTATGAAAAAATGAATGAAGACTATCGCCACTATCCACCAAGAGTTTGTAATTTGTTTTGTTTTAATTTAAAGTCTGTATTGGTCTTCTTAATATTCTTCTAAGGAAAATCCTTTTTGCT
>NW_019474515.1:0-1734 GCF_002814215.2 Seriola lalandi dorsalis | reverse complement strand
GAGCTTGAATTGAAAGTGCAGGTGAGCCTATTTTTTGATTAAAGTATTAACAAGAATTGTTATTACCAAGCTGATTTAAAAAAAAAAAAAAAAAAAAAAAGTCTTGAATGCTTTTGTGTATTTATATATTTTGCTTGTGTGTAATATCGAGGTGCAATAGGTGAGCTAAAGGTGCTTGTTAGTCTTGACTTTCAAATTTGCGATTTATTAAGAAGCTTCTTTAAGAAGAAGATTATTGATCCAGGAAAGTTTCAATTCCTGAAACGTGGATCTCTTGATGTGCTGCTCATAGAGCCAGTTTTGCATGCAAATAGCTTTTGCAAAAACCTGGAGCACAGTTTAACTCAGCTTCTGAAAAGACAGAAGTAACACAGCCAAATACAACATGACAGAGCATTTCTTGTAACTCTGTTCTAGACAGTTTCCCAAAACTAGCTAATGCCTGGGGTGTACAAGTCAAATGAACACAGTGTGAAAATGGTGAATGTTCATGTTTTTGTTGTGACATCAAGAATATAATTTCTTCACCTATTTTACTTTTTTGTCTCGTATAACAACAGTGCTCATACACAAGGCGGTAAAGCAGAAGTTAAACAAGCAGTCAGCTACAGGCTGTTGCACTGTATATACCATATACTTTTTTTTAAGTCAGGCAGTTATTATCAGCCTTTATTTATGTCAGACAGCAGTCACAGAGTGCTACCTACATGTTGGCTTACCCAGCCAAATACAGAACATTCAGTCAACAGTGTGCTAAAGCAGCCAGTCGCAGATGCTAACTTCCTGACTTTGACCCTGACTGTATCTCTTCTCCATCTTTCAGGAGCTTCATAAATATAAAGAGAATGAAAAAGACACAGAGGTGCTGATGTCAGCGCTGTCAGCCATGCAAGACAAGACCCAGCACCTGGAGAACAGCCTGAGTGCAGAGACCAGGATCAAACTGGACCTCTTCTCTGCACTGGGAGACGCCAAGAGACAACTGGAGATTGCACAAGGTCAGCCTGATCCACAAACAGAATATTTGGAGTGTGAGAACATGTACAAATCATTTCTGGGTTTGAATCAGAATCTCAAAGTTCTTGTTGTTGGACTGACTCTGCTTTCAGGTCAAATCCTGCAGAAGGACCAGGAGATCAAAGACCTGAAGCAGAAGATAGCCGAAGTGATGGCTGTCATGCCCAGCATCTCCTACACAGCCGACACCAGCAGCATGACCCCCGTGGCCCCCCATTACTCCTCCAAGTTCATGGACACCAATCCCTCCGGCCTAGACCCCAACGCCTCTGTTTACCAGCCACTCAAAAAGTGAACGCTTCGTCCCGCCCCCCCTTCTCCTCCATCCATACTCCCCTCATTTTTATTTTACCTGCAGGCCCACCACCTCCCAATCTGCTCGGCATGTCTGCAGCTGAGAACGTTGTTTTTTCTTGGGGTTTTTTTGTTCTCTCCTTGCCAGGTCAGAAGGATGTTATATTGTGTGACTGTATTTGTTGTAGTTAAAACAAAAGACAAAAAAAACTTAAAACGGACATCACATGTCAACTAGGACGTCCCAGTTTTTTTTTTTTTCTCTTAAGTGTCTAGTGAAACCTCACAGAATCGGGTATGTGTCTTCATCTCAAGGGTGTTGCTCTCCCTTCCCCACCGCCACTGCAACCACCTGCAACCAGTTACCTGCTCTTTGGCCCTGGGGACTAGCTGCTTTATTCTTTTTTTTTTTTTTTTTTTTTT
>NW_019474514.1:0-1660 GCF_002814215.2 Seriola lalandi dorsalis | reverse complement strand
GCGTATTTTCTCATGGCCCCGTGCACAGCAACACATCGCTCTGCCACTCTGCCGGTGAGCCGGGAGCGCGCTGAACACAATCTACTGTAGGTAATTAAACAAATATTTCTGAGTACCTCACTCAACCCCACGTCAAATAACCAAAACTGTCCCTTTAATTATTCAGTTGAATCCCTTTAAAAGACCAAACTCAAAGACATGGCCTGTTGCGCTTATTTAATTGAAATGCTGAATATGAATTTAAACAATTACACCTCAAATATTTAACTGTTTCGCATGTTTGATTGGCAGTTTGAATTTCAAATAAAAAGTGGCAGCCCTAGGGTCCATATTCAGGGTAATGAAGGAACCTGTAACCCAGTGTGCAGCAGTGTGGCTCAGAGATGTGTTTGACAACCATAGAGTTGTAACACTCTATGTACATTAGGCTTTGGCAACATCTTGCTCCACTTTTGCGTTTTGGTCTTTTAAATGTTCACAAAAAGAAAAATATACAATATCTCTGACCTTTATACCTATAACCAGCCACTGCAACAATCAACCTTTCACAACAGACGTTTTTCATAGCACACATATTGGCTTGTCGTGTTACTGATAACAATAATAATGATGTTCTATTCAAGTGTTCCAAGAAGCAAAGACAGTGAGGCAGCATGCACAACATCAACACCCTGGTACTGAAGCAGCTGAATAAAAACCAGCCATCATTCATTTCATTATTTACATCTGTGCTTTTCATACCGTGACATGTCAAAATGCTTTCCATGTTCTCTTATTTCTAATTTTTCCTCTCTGTGAATTAAAAATAAAACGCTTAGTGTGCGGGGCGTGGTTGCTAAGGGGGTGCCGTGTAACCTACAAAATGAAGCTTATTTAGTGGACATAAACTCATTCATCATGACTGCAAATGTTGATTTAGAAAACAGTTATCACTCCGCCTGCTCTCTGTCGACTGTTGTTGTGCCATCGTCACCTCGGCTGATTGGTAGGGATTGATTAACAGATGTGTGCATCTCCCCCCAACTTCGAAATTTATTTTTTGTCATTTAATTAAAACCCAGTTCTCTTCACCTCTGGCTGTACTGTGCAGCAGTACAACCAAAATGAATGAAGTGCAGCCTGAGGGAAAAGCACTCCTCATAAGATTATAATTGTCAAGACGAAACTCTCCTAAACAAGCTTCAGCGAAACAAATTTTCAAACATGAATTAGATAGTGCATCCCCTTGTACAGTGAATACATGCATACAATATTTTGTTATTGTTGTATTATTAATTCAGACTATTAATCATAAATGCCACTGCCACAAGAATGAGACATTTTTTTTCATAGATTTTTCCCTCCTTCTTAATCCATAATTTAGAAGTGTCTGGATAAAACAAACCAGCCCCCCATGTCAAACAATAAATTCACTAAGATTTGTTGCTTTTTTAAGATGCAACGTTCTTGTTGTGCAGAGTGATTTTCTGGGTAATCAAGACAATAGGATAATTACAGCCAGAAGAAAACATGCAGCATTTAAACTACTGTCTCAACAGCAGCTCATATGCTGCATATCAGTGTCTCTGCACAATTAATGGACATAAGGGAAACAATTAGCGTGAGCATGTTCGACTGAACTCTCTCTCTGTACTCGGCTCTCCAGTTGGAGTGTTGAGAT
>NW_019474513.1:0-1661 GCF_002814215.2 Seriola lalandi dorsalis | reverse complement strand
AACAACTCTTCCTTTAGGCCACTGGTTAGACAATATGGAGATCCCTTATGCAGTATAAAAGCAGGAGATTTGCCAAGTAGGTTATGTTTTCACCTGTGTGTTTGTTGGTTGGTGGGCTTGTTTGTCAGTAGAATCACGCAACAAGTACTGAACTGTTGTCGGCAGTAATGTTATTATAACATGTTTTTGAATGTGATTTTAGCCACAAAAAAAGGCTTGAAAATCCCCAGTACTAGTGTTCCAAACTGTGTTACTTTTATCTTCCATGACAGAAGCAGTGACACCTTTTGAGTTATCTGTACGGATCCTTGTAGAGAAGTCAAGGTGAAAATATCATGACGAATCTTGTTTATACCTGGTTGCTCCTGCAGGTTCTGTACTACTGTCCAGGACTCAGAGGAGGCATCAAGAAACTGTACAACCTGTCTAAAAGAAAAGACAAACCAAAGGAAGAAACTGATAAAAGCGACGAGGTTGGTGCACTTCGAATTACATTTTTATTTTTATTTTTTTTAAATTACATTGGCAAAGACTGGCCTCAGGAAGGACCACAAACTTCACCAATTAAAAATAAGCTTTGCATATGTAATTTTAGGGCTACTATACAATGTAGTGTAATCATGTGCAAGTTTTCCTGTTACCATGTGCAGACCCTCTAAGCTGATTGTAATGTAACAGATAAGAAGCCATTTTGTTTAATTGTGCAACCACATTGTGCAACCACACTCTCGGCAGTCAGGGGCTGTAGCTGAGTCTGTGCCCGCTCACATCGAGCTCCTTGGAAGCTTCAACAGTCTGATAACATCAGTGGAGCAGCTGCAGTCCAGCTTCCTACTCAACCCCGACAGCTTCAGCGAAGGAGAGCTCGCCACACCGCCTCGTAAAATACTACACACACTCAGGTATCGATATGCTTGTTTTGTATAAGGAACTGTACAGAAATGAGAGTTCCAATCATCATCATGGTAGTTTATTTCTGCCTACGTTGATCAGTTGTGATTTGGGAATAAACTTTCAGTAATAAAAAAAAAAGAAAATTCAAATTCAAGTTAGATGTTTTTTTTAATTATTATTTAAAATAGAAACCTTAACTTTATCACATTATATGTACAAATGTTTATTACCAGTAACAACTTCAGAAGATGTGTGTTTAAGTTTCATAATTAAGAGTATTAAGCCATTGTTTTTATAAATTAGTAAGTGTATTTATTGTAAATTCTAAATTAAATCTGTGGTCATCTGTCAAAGAGGCTAGTAATTTTTTTTAATCAATCAACTAATTGTGTTATCTCTCGTGTGTTGCAGGCAACTGAACCCCATGTATGAAGGCTATCTTCAGCATGATGCCCAGGAGGTGCTGCAGTGCATCCTGGGATATATCCAGGAGGCCTGTGACACCATCAGGAAGGAGCAGGAGCCGGAGAGGGAGGATGATGTGACAGAGGTCAAAATAGAGAATGGTGTCCATTTGGGTTCCTGCAACTCTGTAACAGAATCCAAAAGTCCCACAGAAGAAGAAAGCCAAGTCAGCGGCAAGAGAAAGAGTGACACTGAGGTGGGAAACGCCAAGAAGAAGCCAAAATCTGTCAAGTCGAAGAAATCTGTTGTGGAGGAGGACAACATTGGCAGAAATAAACCCTTCACTCGCTCCAAAAGGAAGT
>NW_019474512.1:0-1661 GCF_002814215.2 Seriola lalandi dorsalis | reverse complement strand
AAAAAAAAAAAAAAAATTATTTTCCTCGTGCATTGCGACAGACCACGACAAATACTGCAGGCCATATCTGAAAAACTTTTGCTTTCGGTTTGTTGTTTATTCTGTGCATGATATTATCATTGTCAGTCATCTGGTAACCTCCTGAGCTTACCAGCTCATAGGAGACCATTAAAGTCTCCATGATTTCTCAGAAACTGGCTCATCGGAAACTGTCAAAAATATCTGTTATGTAAGGCATGGATAATAAATGAAAAAAAGGAAAAAAGATATCTTTTTAAGAACCATCCACAGGGGCAAATTGCAATTCATCAAAAGACAAATATGCATCAGATATGAGGATAGGCGGGGCCTTCCTCTCTATCCTGCTGCATATCGGCTGTTCAGCGTTATTCAGTTTTTGGCGAAATCTGCCAACAATAGCTGGAGAGCTGAGTGTTCCAGGGGCTTGGGCTTAAGTTGACAGTGGAGCGACCGTTGGGAAGAGTGAATAGGAGCCTGGTTTAATAAGCCTTGGTACACGCTGGACTACACAGGGGGCTGGCACCACTGAAATCAAAAAACTGCAGTGCAGATGAAGATAAGGAAAAATCTAAAGGATCAGTCTGGTCAAATCATAAGAACACAGCGCTAGGATTCTACATTCCTATTCACCATTTTATGGTTTGTAAACACGTGTATATAATTATAATGATTGCATTGTCTTACATAAGAGCCTGCTTCTGCCTGGTGTGTTTTAAAGGCTTATTAATTGTCAAGCTGTCAAATTAACACAGGCTTAGAAATTAAACAATTACATTACTAATGTTCACTGAGAAGAGCGAGTGACATGAGGTACATACTCATTTCACTCCATGGTTTCATCTTATTGACAGGTGCATTATATATTGTTCAGTCTTTTACGTTCAAATCAATCTCTCTTCATTGTTACAATTGCCCTCATTGTGCATTGTTAGCATCATTGATGCCTGGATGCCAACCCCCGCAGTAGCTACCATTCTCCAGCTGGAAAGCAAATGTAAAATAAATAAATAAATAAAGCAGCAGTGTGGCTACAGCCAGTTTACCATGTGGGGTTGCAATTTTCCATGGAAAGGGGAAGTGTACAGAAAAAGCAGATATATGAGTCAAGTTTCATGCATGTCTGGAGGAGAATCTGGCAGAGGACACCTACTTACCATGGAACTACACTGGCAGAGATTAGGGGGCCATCATGAAGGAGCCATAGAGGGTGAAGATAGCCAGGAGCTGCAGGGATAGAGATAGATGAGACAGAGGAACAAGAGGACCTGGTATAAAAAAAAAGAGGGTGGGGTGGGGCAGAGAAGGGTGGATAAAAAGAAAGCAAGTTGGGGAGCAACAACACCACTGGCTTGACCTGGGGAGGATGGGGAAAAAGCCAGATATCCAATTAAAATCACACTTTGTCAGTCAGAGTCTACGCTGACACAGCCTCTCCAGCCTCTCCAGCCTGAGCCCAGCGCTGCTAAACCTTACTTGGAAAAATATGGGAGCTGCACCACAGTGTAAGTTACGCAAGATGTCATACATGGTTATGATGATGCATAAAACGAAAGACCTGGTGTGACAAAGCAGCCCACCCCCTGGTACGCAGCTGGAGCTCAACCCAAGTATGGCATAACATCGACCCGGGGGGGTGGGGT
>NW_019474511.1:0-1661 GCF_002814215.2 Seriola lalandi dorsalis | reverse complement strand
GAAAAAAAAATCTGAAATTACCCCAGGAAAAGTGGTAGAAGGGATCTCCTAGCCTACTGCCCTTTCAGTGGTTTTTGACATCACATCAAAAGCTATTACCCTGGAGAGAAACCCAGGTGGAAGCCCATCTGTCGAGGAGCCGTCTCTGTGATAACACATCACTCTTCGTCTCTCATTTCCCCCTCCTCATCCCGTCCTCCTGACCCCCTTTGTCCCTCCTCTCCTCTCCTCCTCGTGCCATCCCCATCTGAGCGCTCACATCCCATTATTGAGACATTACTGAGTCTGGGATGTTGTTGTTGTCAGACTGTGGACTCCCTCCCTCCCCCTCCCTCTCTCCTTTCCTTCCCACAACCCAACCGTCACTTCCCCAGACATGAACCCTGATACCTTAATCAGTTTTGACAGGAGAAGTGGCTGCCATCACAACCCCTGCTGTCTGGATTTGCAGCTCATCACCCTGACTTAATAAACTCTGTCAGATGTAACAGGCATGCTGACGGTGCCACCTTCCTTCAAAGACCCCGTTACGACCACAGTTCATTACAAACCCCAAAAAACAGGGTTAACTCGGGACATGTTCACACTGATGTGGAAATATGTGAAAATGGCTTGTAGTAAAAGTTTACAGGGTAAGAGCCTCAAACTCTGAAACAATATCATCAATCATCAGTCGTTCCTATCCCAGCATGCATCGGGAAACGGTGCAATGATCGGATGATGTGTTTTATCTTTTATTACGCAAGCTCTTCAACCATACACCTGTGATAATGATGATTGTTTGCCGTCTGAATTAATGTGCCTGTAGTAACCTGTAACCAAGACGGCAAGAGCTTGGATCTAGGGTTACTTGTGTAACCACCAGCAACAACCCAATTAATTCAAATTAAACTAAATGTGTATCAGTCCAAATCATCTAATTGTATGGAAATAGAGGAGCTGGATAACGTTGGTGAACCTTGGTGAAGCTGGTAGCCTGAGTCCAAGGGGAAAGCTGCGGGGGAAATGAGGGAAGTCTGGAGACAAAATGAAACCAAAACCAAACAGAAAATAAAGAGACGTGGAGTCAGGGTTATAAAAGTCCTGGATGAACCCTGTGAACCCCTTCCTGTTTAGCGAGATGTTGCCTAGCAATGGAAACAACAGCAATTCAGCGTCTCAGGAACTAAATTTTATGATGTTTACTGGTATTTTTAGTTTGATTACATATGGCGTTTTGTTGGGGCCATGGTTAAAGCAGGATAACACCCTCCAAAGTCTGTACGTTATGTTCCATAACTGTAATGGATGATTAGATGATGCCGGGTAGAGGAACCGCAGTGGAACGTGTCCGTACATCTAGTCGAGTATTATCCATTACATAACCTCTGTTTATGTGAAACAGCCTGTGATGTTAAGGCTGGTAACAAGAACGGCAACGTTTATGTCTGGTTTCCATTATTTACACCTTGACAAATTTACTAATCACTGACTCGAATGACACATGACACGATCATGCTGAATTTCCAGACTTTTCAAGTTAACAAAGATTGCTCGATCACGACATAAACACAGGATACACCAAGCCTCCAAACTGGAAAAGTAGGGCAGAATGGTCCACCATCATTTACAGAAGCCTTTGCCATGAAAGTAGGGTTACAAAATGCAGAGTTGACAACTAA
>NW_019474510.1:0-1661 GCF_002814215.2 Seriola lalandi dorsalis | reverse complement strand
CCCGGTGATTCAGCAGAGGCAGAGTGCACTCAGAGCCAGCTGGAGTGGGAATGGAGGGACGGGTGCTGGCGGGTTAAAAAGACAGAAGCTGAGTTAGCAGAGGAAGAGAAGAGGAAGAAAGAAGAGCAGGAGCTTCAGGAAAAGAGAGAGCAGAGGAGAAAAGAAAGGAGGGAGAAGCAGCTGGAGAAAGAAGCCAAATCTCAGAGAAAGAAAGAGGAATCCCAAGAGGGAGAGCGAGAGGAGGAAGCTGATGAGAAGAGAGACGACAGCAGAGGACAAGCCAGAAAGGCGAGCGACAGTGGAGACCAATCAGCTGCGCAGCAGAGAAGCGATGACTGTGGTGAAGCTCCTCGTTCACCTGGCCCCGACACTGAAAGCAGGATATCAAAACAGAAGAAGAAAAAAGAAGAGGGAGAAGAGAAGGAGGAAGAAAAGGAGAACAGCGCGGAGAGAGAGGGAGACGACGAGGAAGAGGCTGAGTTTTCCAGAAAGTCTTCAACAGTGAAAAAGAAAAAGTCAGACAAGAAGAAGGCAAAAGGCGCAAAAGAGGATTCAAAGAAATCAGAAAAAGCCTCAGATGTGGCCAAAAAGAAGGAGAAAGGCAAGAAGAGCAAGAAGAAAAAGAAAGGCAACCAAGGTTAGAGGGTGTGCCGACTCTCTCTCACCACTACTCTTTGTATTTCTTCTTCCTCTTCGCTTGTTTTGAAAATCTTCACATCGCTGAATCTCTGAAGCATCTGCATCTCAGCTCCTGTGCTCTTTGCCTCTTCGGGGCATCACACCGTACATGTCGTGTTTTGCGAGATAAATGTAATGTTTGAACTAAAGCGTGCGTGTGTTGTGTGCAGAGGGAGTTTTATCAGACAGCGAGGAGGACAGAGGCCCCGAGGCCGTGGCCCAGCAGGACACAACCTCTGTGTGGAGCAGCAAACGCAAAGGGTCCACTGAGCAGGGAGGATACAGCAGCGAGGCCTCCAGTGAACAAGGTGGGAACATCGTTAGCTATAAATGCTTGTCACTTGAAACTCAGCTTTTTCATATCTTGAAATGTATTATTATTACTGAGTAATTGTTTTTTTTTTCTCATGCTGGGAGTTTCAGGTGAATTTGGTTTTATCTAAGCTTCTCAAATGACTGATTTCCCCTTATATTTCATGCTAAAGAAGTAGGTCAACATTATGGTTCACATGGTTTCTCAATCTCTCTAAAGAGCTACAGTAGATAGATCAATCTCTGTGAATGCTGTACAAATATGCATGAAAATATGAAGCTGCCATCAGCAGACAGTTAGCTTAGCTTAGCACAAAGACCGGAACTAAAGCCTCCTACTAGCACCTCCAAAGATCGCTAATTGCCACGTTAATCTCATTTGTTTAAAACATACAAAACCAAAGTGTAAAAAACAACAGGGGTTATGTGCTGGAACATTTCTTGGCCCAGAGGTGCTGGTAGGTGGATTTCATTAGCTGTTTCCGCCTGTTTTCATGCTAGGTTAAGCTAACTGGCTGCTGGCTACAGCTTCATGTTTTCATGTACTGTAGTATTTACCTTCATTTAACAGATAGCTGTCAAGAGATCAGCAAGAGAGCAAAATATTTTCACAAAATGTGGAACTGTTCCTTTAACTGTCTTTTAATTTAATTTAATTTAATTTAATTTAA
>NW_019474509.1:0-1661 GCF_002814215.2 Seriola lalandi dorsalis | reverse complement strand
TAAAACTAAAGTAAAACTATAATTTTAACCATAATGTGTATTGTAATTTTCTTTTTGCTAAAATGGATTTGATAGATTTGGTTTTGAAAAAAGTATCGATAAGAATCTGTATCGAAGTCAAGGTATCGGTGTCAGCACCGATATGGAAACTTTTAGAACAATACCCAACCTTAACCATGTATTAGTTATATTTAGGTAACTTCTATTTCTTAAAGGACTTTGGATCTCTTACTGTTTCTCTTAACTGACTTCCAGCCTCATCCAACCTGCCCTCCTTCAAAAAAGTTGCTTGTACTTATCACATTCCTACTACATTGTGTAACACTGAACGTTCCCCCTAAATGCCTCACTCCAATGTTTCCGAGCCCATTCATGTGAACCACGAGCCTCTCTGATCTAGAAACACAAAATGTGTCCCAGTAGTTTGCCACATGACCTTTCACTTTCACATTGTGTCCTCTAGCGGTGTACTGGTTGCCATGGTGAGGTTGACAAGGAGAGTCCAGCTGTTTACGCTGAGCGCGCAGGTTACCATAGCGCCCTGTGGCATCCCACCTGCTTCGTATGTTCAGAGTGTGGCCAGGGATTGGTGGACCTGGTCTACTTCTGGTCCAATCAGAAACTGCTGTGCGGACGACACTACTGTCAGACGGTTTGGCCGCGATGCTCAGGCTGTGATGAGGTGAGGTGACATCATCAAGGACAATCACACCATCCTGTACCATACTATTATACCATATTACACTATACAAAATTACACATTGTCTCTGTTCTGCTTCCTCAGTTGATCTTCTGCCAGTCTTTTCACCCGGCGAAAGACGGACAGACGTGGCATCATCATCATTATTGCTGCTGGAAGTGCGGACAAAACCTGGAAACACCCTGCCAGCACTGAGACACAATATGATGTTCAGTTTTAAGAAGTTTTAGCACTGCTCAAAAACAGAATGACAAGATGCTTCAGGTACAGTGAAGCAGTAAAAACATTAATACAGTAAATCTTATTAATATTGACTGTGGTTGGTTCGCTTGTTTTACATTAAACAAAAGAAAGAAGTAATGAATAAATAACACGGAATAAGTAGACAAAATGTCCAGTTGATATATTTGTGTTTAAAATACTTAAGACATTTAGCTGACGTTGAAATACTCAAAGACTCGTTCAGCTGAGCCCTACTGGTGTTTCAAGTACTAAACGAAATTTTTAGTTGACACAAAAGTGTTTAAAGTACTTAAAGACACAGTTTGTTGATTTATTAGCACTTAAAGTACTGACAGTAACGGGAGCCAGATGTGCTGGTTTCAGCCTCGAGTGTTGCAGAAACAAACAGCAGCTCACAGTACGGAGGACCAGGCCTGACAGTTTAGGAAACTAATGAGTAAATTAACAAATAAGATGGTATCAGTGTAGATTTGTGTTTCGCTTGTTGACATTTACTTCAGGCACAAATAATCTTATTGGTTAACTTAGACCTCAGAGAACTGGACAGGTAGAAGGCTGGAAAACTAACTAATTAGTAATTACTAGTGCTCTGCTGAATTTTTTTCTTCTAGATTTCAACCCTCTGCTTTTCAGTAGTTGTACTAATTGTGCAAGTTGAAAGTTTTATTTTACTACCAAAAGTGTAATTGTCTTTAGTTTCTTGTCCTTTATGTTCAGT
>NW_019474508.1:0-1662 GCF_002814215.2 Seriola lalandi dorsalis | reverse complement strand
CTCTCTTCTCCAGTTTTTTCACAGTTTGGGTAATAACATTGTCTGAGCAGGACTGGCATGTTATATCCTGTTTGTCTTGATATATGACTACTTGGCAAACTGTCATTAGACACTCTCTCTGTTCTGCTGTTCTCTGCTTCTGCCCGTCTGTCTTGTTGATCCTGTTTTCCAATCTCTCTCCCTTTTATTGTCATTTTACGCCACTGTTTATTGTATTGTCCCATGTTTGCAACTGTATATAACTGTGGCTCCAGTAGTGAGTATCTCTTTAAATGTTTTACCATTATCACTATATTTGCTGTAAAGTGCATATATTTCATATTCATCCTTCTCATCTAAAAAAACTTATCATTATCATGTCTAACGAAATTGCCATCCTCCCTTCTGGTCAGGGAAATATGTCTCTGAAAATTAGGTGCAACAGAAGTTTTCCCTACTGTTTTACTATTATCACTATATTTACTGTATGGTGCATAAATCTCATATTCATCCTTCTCATCCAAAAAAGTGACTGATTACTGATGTGGAGACCATCAGGAGACTGGATCTTTATGTATCAGCCTCCTGATGACAGGTCTCATACTAACTTTACATGCTATATGAAAGGATGTCCTCTGTAAACCACGGTGGAATTCAAGTTCCCAACTAGTAGGTAACAAAGGAAATTGATCTGTGAATATATGAGTTTTCGGAAAAGATTTAGCTTTACCATGTACAGTAATAACCAAGCCTGAGGCCAAATTACATTTTTGTTATAAGTTCCATTTTATCCTCATTTTTCTTTTATGTATTTGGAATTAAAAAGTAAATAGAGAGTAGAAAGTAAATTTACTTTCAACAGAGCAGAAACAAATCAGAGCCTGTCTGTATTGCTGTCATTTTAATTCATATTCATATGCACCAAGCTGCATTAAAACATATCATTGTGGAAGAAGCAATGTGTGCTTCAATTATTTCTCTTACCACTTCCATTTAGCAATGTATTTTTTTATTTAGAAAACAGACTATTGACTTATCTTATTTTACATTCCGGACCATGGCTCGTGTCTTCAGAGTATTTCATTATGTATTGGGATGTGTAAATAAGAAGCTAATTTGTGGCATACACAGCTCTGCTTGCTCTGTTTGACAGACAGGAAGAGATGAATCTAAACATTCAAGGGCATCCAGCAATGTTTTGATCCAAATCCATAGTTTGTGGAGGTGATGTATTATTCTGGTCAAATATGGTGGAGACTTGCAGTGTTCCTACAATCTTTATCTTGCACAATTTGCTATATAATATACAGAATTGATTTGATATTTGATAGCAGCAAATCCTATAATAGAGTTAGAGCTCTATCAGTGTCAAAACAATAGTCCCGTTGGTGCAAACAATTAGACTGTGTAGCGATAACAAAGCCCTGTTTTGTAGTTACTGTAATATGTTTTGCCAGGCTGAGAATCATTCATGTAATATGTCTGACTTCCTGCAGTCAAATGGTAATGCAGTTATACTAATGGCTCCATTCTTATAGGCCTCACACTGCTGTGGATGATAAGTATTATAGGTTTGTATAAATAAACAAGCAGGGAGCAGTATAACCCCCCTCGTGGGTATACTATACATGAGGAGAATTGATGTTGCTGGAGGGCTGGGGTGGTCTGGGAAAAATGCTGCAG
>NW_019474507.1:0-1662 GCF_002814215.2 Seriola lalandi dorsalis | reverse complement strand
GTTCATTTAAAAACAGAATGTAAGATATATGTGCAGTGTGACACAGTTCACATTAAATTCATCGGCAGGATTCGGCAGGTTAGTCTGCGTTCAAATCCAGTCCAGTTGTGGTAATTATGTGATCCCTTAAACTTAATGTTTTCCCTGGCTGAGAGGAGGGGAGCGTGTCTATGTTCCCACAGCCCTATGTTCCCACAGCCCTAACCCTAACCCTAATTTTCAAAAATTTCTGTGAAAAAAAAGTTCTAAGAAATGTGGGAACATAGGGCTGTGGGAACATAGGACTGACCCCGAGAGGGGTAAACTGTGCGACAGCTAGCTCATCCACAGTTCTTCTAGGTTTGACAAACTCTGTGCTCAGAGACGTGGCATTGCACAGCATTCTTATACTTTCTTCCTATTAGCAAATTTCAGCACATACTGTCTGGGACAAGTTTTACCATTATGCTGTATGAATCCTAACTACAAGATGTTTTCATTCATATTGGAGGCATCGGTCTAGGGATGGCAATGGACCATTTTGGTCCAGACTAACATATCTCAACAACTATTGGATGGATTGTCATGAAATTAGGTGCAGACATTCACAAGGAGAATGAAGCCTGCTCACTTTGAAGGCGGGCTTTTCATCCAGCACCACCAGCACCTACCAAAATGTTGACTTATACAGTGAAATATTGCGGCATTTATTTATTGGATTGGCAGCAGTTTGGTACAGGGATTCACGGTTCCCAAAGGATGAACGACTTCACCGTTAGCTTGTCATGTGATTTGAAGTGAATGAAGTGAGTGATGAATTGTAATAACGGTTATCCTTTAACCTTTCATTTGTATACTTTGGTAGCTGTACTTTAGCGCTAATTAGCAAATTAATGCTAAATTAAAAAGGGGACCACTGTAAACATTATGCCTGTTAAAGATCAGCGTGTTTGCATTGTCATTTGAGGATGTTATGCTGGTGGCATTTAGCTCAAAGCACCATTGTGGCCATAGTGCAGCCTCATGGCGCTGCTAGCATGGCTGTAAAGTCTGAGTGGTGTTGTCCTCGCTGACTGACACCGCCTGGATGAATTCTATTTGTGGCACTATTCTTGTTCCACTCTGGCTGTTTTGCAGGGAGCAAAAAATCCCAGGACACTGGTTTTTTGGAGATGCTGCATGGTTAATCACACGACCCACTGCTCATGCTTTACACTCATGCATTATTTACATAGAACTCTTCAGACATGTAACAGTCTGAAAAACATGTATCTGTCTGAGGGAACAAGCTGTTTACACAAACGCAGATGTGCTTTATCAAGCACAGGTACATCTCCAGCGTGTGCCCTTTGACTGATTTGTTAAGCTAATGAGAGTATATTAATATGCCAGCGGAAGCCTGATTAATAAAATTGATGGGTCACGCTTCAAATTCCTCATTGTGATAGCTGTGTGAGTTATATGAGACTCATGATGCTGCATTCACTGGCTGTAATCTTTCATCATGCATCTAGGATCATTTGTGTCAGCACATTACATTCAAATGCTTCACTTTGGAAATAGGGATTGCCTCACTAAGCATCCTCAACACCTCACCATGATATTCACATTATTGATTGTTTTCGTCAAATTATCCAAGTCTCAAAATCGCATATAACCATAAAAGTGAAACGCTGAGCTTAC
>NW_019474506.1:0-1662 GCF_002814215.2 Seriola lalandi dorsalis | reverse complement strand
TGTGTGTGTGTGTGTGTGTGTGTGTGTGTGTGTGTTCGTGTATGTGTGTGTTTGTGTGTGTGAAGATGATTGTGCAGAAAGGTGATACTGGTTGAAGTTGCTGAGCTTCACTTTCTTCTTTATGTCCTTCATTCTCTCTCTCTCTCTCTCTCTCTCTCTCTCCCTCTCTCACATATGCACAAACACTCTGAGACTCGTCCTCCTCTCTGTGTTTTCTGTCTGTGTCCCTGCTGTGTGCATCTCAGGTCCTCTGTGCTTCTGCTGATGCTTGCTTTTCGGCAGGATGCGGCATCCAGTGACTTGTTTCATTGTGGCACCCTCTGTGAACTGTTGTGGAGCAGCAGTGACTTAAAAATGAAAACAATTTTTAAAAAAGAATGCAAGACTCTTTAAAAAGTCAGTAATTGTTAAATATAATTATTATTGTTAGTAGTCACGATCATAGCAGTAGCAGCCTGTTAATAATGTTGTTATATTCTAAATTAGTGAAGTGGTTTTAATGTGTGGCGCTTCATATCCAGCAGGAACAAAATGTGAATTTGAGGTACTGCTGCACCTTTAATCCAGGTTAACCTGCAACATGTTGCTTACATGGCAATAGACAACTTTCCCCATTTCCAAGTGGTGTTTATGTTGGTGCCACTGTCGCTAAGAAGAATATAATACATTTCACAGTTGTTCATTTCAGAAAGGCCACCACCAGGAAACGTGTTATTTATTTTCATTATTATTATATATTATTATTATTATTATTATATTATTATTACCACTCTCAGCTTGGCTACTGTCCAAAGCAAGAAACAACCATAAGAATCCCAAGTTAAACTAGAAACCCCAATGTTGGTGGTGAGTAAATCACCTGGTTGTATTGGTAAGTAGGCAGGTTTTGTTACTAGTAGAAATAAGGCCAACTGAATGTCTGAGCCCTATCCATAGTTGGACTGGCCATAGGGACCAAAAGGCCAATTCCCGGGACAAATCCCGGGACAGTCGGTCTCAGTGGGTAAGTCCAGGGGTGAATTTCTGTCCCAGTCTGACCATGGCTCTCTCCATGGAGTGAATGCCCATCCGAGGTTCACTCTGTTCACACTGTTTTTCCTTGATTTCTGTTATCCCCTGTTTGCTTTTTTGCCACCTCCAACAACAGGACTCTTTTTATTTTGCAGGGTAGAGATCCCACAGTTACTCTGGTTGTTCCACCATCCGCCATTTTCCACTAGCTAGGAAAGCTACCAATAGCTACCAGGGAAAACCAAAGTGCTACCCTTTTTCTGTTTTGGGTTGCACAGTTACACAGAGAAACAAGTGACTAAAGTGTGTGAAGTTCACAGAAAAAAAATTCTGTAGTGGTTTTATGAGCGAGAAACACATTGTCTTTACTTTGTCATTTAAAATGTAGTTTCCACCAAATGTAAAACTGTCACTATCTCTGACAATCTGACAGTTAAGTGAGCCGATGAGATGAGATTTAGTTTAGTGAGGTCACCCTAGTTCAGCTTTGGTTTAGTGGGTTAATTACGCTGTGTGTCTATGAAGACTTATAGTCGCAGGCAGAGGGAAAAGTATCACAGGAACCCTTAATGATCAATTCCCTTGTGTCCCCTCTGAAATATGAATTTGGAAGAGAGAAATGGGTTGCTATTGCGAGCGCACAGACGGCTG
>NW_019474505.1:0-1663 GCF_002814215.2 Seriola lalandi dorsalis | reverse complement strand
CTGTCATTTCCACAGAAGACATGATCATTCCTAAGAAGGATGATGCTAAAGTCTTTCCTGGAGCTGATGAAATCAAGGGGGAAGTTGTAAGTATTAGTAATGGGACCCCAAAGTCTGTTAAGAAGCAGAGGAAGTCCTTCCAGGTTCCTTCTGAGATGGCAGAACCTGCAGCACCTGAACATCCAGCCACGTCTGAAGCCACTTTACCTCAGAAGAGAAACCGTGTCAGCCCCCAGAGGTATACTGCATCTGAGGTTATTGATCAAGTCTCTGCTCAAACATCAAAGTCACCATTGAGAAGACGGAGCAAGGAGGCCACACCAGTCAAAGCCTCCGTGACAAAGGAACAAGAAGAGCCAGCAATGCCATCTCCCAAGACAAAGCAGCTACAAAAGGCATCACCAAGGAACTCGGGCAAAACTGAAAAAGGTAATAAACACTGTTTATCATTTTAATCAAATTACTGTAATTATTGAAGCATTGTTTGTTTAAGATATGTTTGGTAGATTGATCAGTGACAATTTATTTTTTAGTGAAAGACTTGCCAAAAAAACGCAAAAGTGGAGAACTTGCAGCCGACTTGCCCACATCACGAATGAAGAAGAAACGTGTTTCCTTTGGAGGTGCCCTGAGCCCAGAGTTATTTGACAAACGACTGCCTCCTGACTCTCCATTACGCAAGGGGGCCACTCCGCGAAGAAGCTTGTGTCTGTCTCAACCCAAACTGTCCCTCCTTAGAAGAGCATCAGTCATTGGCTTCCTAAAGGTAAGACTAACAAAGATGATGACTAGAGTATCAGGACATCAACAATATTATTGCTCTAACCCATATAATTTTATTTAAAATGTATCTTGTTTTACATAGGAGTTTGAAGATAGCCCAAATGTGCAAAGAAGTCCTGCAAAAAAGAGGACTCCATCACCTAAAAAGTCACCAAGTGCCAAGAATGCTTCTCCTAAGACCCCAACGCCTGGAAAGAAATCACCGAAATCTAAGTCCCCGTCTCCCAAGGCAGCATCACCTGGAAAGAAATCACCAAAATCCAGGTCCCCGTCTCCGAAGGCGGCATCTCCTGGAAAGAAAACACCAAAATCCAAGTCCTCGTCTCCAAAGGCAGCATCTCCTGGAACAAAGTCACCAAAGTCCAGAACCCCGTCTCCTAAGACAGCATCTGCTGAAAAGAAGTCACCAAAATCCAAGACGCCGTCTCCTACAACGGGAAGGTCTCTCGCTAAATCTCAATTGAAGTCTTCAACCCCAGGTCAGGTTTCTTACAAAGAAACTCCCAGTGGCAAGAAGAGGTCAGCCCTGGCAGTGTCAAGTCCTTCCCCTAAGGAAATTGCTCCCATTGTTTGTGCAACACCAGCCAAAACCCCCTGTAACTCAGGGGTCTGTACCTCCACAGGGCGCTTCTCTGTGTCACGCATCAGCACTCCATCTCCAGTTGCAGAAGATGTTGTTACTAACAAGATGCCTTTAGTCACCGTTACCCCTAAAATACCTCTGAGGAGAAAGAGCATGAAGAGCACCTCACGCAAGACTCCAAGTATATCCAGGAGTGCTGTAAAAGTGATGCGCAGAAGTGGCATTTCACGTGCATCTATCAAAGGTATGTTAGATCCTGAAATTTATAATGTAGCTTTTACACTAGAAATCTTGTCT
>NW_019474504.1:0-1663 GCF_002814215.2 Seriola lalandi dorsalis | reverse complement strand
TTCACCTGGACTCAAGGACAAACTGATCAGATTTTGGTGGCTAAAGGTCAAAGGTCAAGGTGATCAGGCAAGGATGTGTTACCTCCCTATCTGTGTTGGCTTTATTCAATGAACCTTTAGCAGCTGCAATATGACCAAACTTCAATATCAAAAGTTATTCCGACATCCACTACAGAGCTCAAAATTATTCTTCATCCAGTTCATCTGAAATGGCTTCACAAAGGGTTTTCACCTTTCTCTGCAGTCTAAACCAGGTAAACACCACTAGATCAATGTTGCACACACCGATCCAAATACTGTTTCAATACACATTATACACTAACAATCAAAATACCGATAAAATTCACTTTCAGGCAAAAATACAAAAAAATCATATAAAAACACTGGACTTTTGATTGTTTTCCTGTTTTATTTTTAAATTACTTCCTTTGTGAGTCTCGCGTTTATTTTACTTCCTGTCTGTATATTAATTCTGTATGTATGTATTAATTTCAAACATGTCTATCTTCACATTCTCCCATTCTATATATTATCATCATATACTGACAGGCTTTGGGATGAATATATATGTATGTAACATATGTCTACAACATAAACATACATACATAAACATACATATGTGTATGGTGAGATAGACATATATGTCAATATAAATTGTTCCAAAACAAGTTTCATATATAATTTTTTGTGCATGTTTTTATTTTATATGTACATGCACATTATGTCATAGATGAAAATACATATATACATATTTTACATCTGTATATATGCCCCGCCCCCTAATGTGTTTCACCTGTGTTTAATTACCTTGTGTATTTCGTCTCTGTGCTCCCTGTTGTCTGTGTCAGTTCGTCTTTTGTACTCGTGGTTGCCTTTGTGAAGTTTCCTTATGTGTCATGCTCTTGTGCCTGTTTTTTGCTTTTTACTCCTGCTTTTCACCTGATTTGTTTCTCTTGTGTTTTAGTTTTTGTTACTGGGTTTTGCTTCTGGAGTTGGAGTTCTTCAAGTAAGTCTCTTTTTGTTTTTAAAACACCTTTTTTTTCAGCATTTGGTTCCTTAACACTACAAAACCAAGTGATAGCAAAGTAAAGCTTTACGAACCAGCTAAGCTTTCAACACAGATCTAAAAATGGTTCATTACTATTGACTATGACATTACTATTATCCATCTCTTTGATATAAATGTATTTTAGTTAGCAAAGGTTTTCTGCCAGAAATGCTTTGGGAAGTCAGATGAGATAGTATAACCAAGAAAAAAAGCTTTTACTTTGGACATTCACTGACTTTAGCTACTTCAATCATTCAGAAAATTAAGGCAGTTCTTAAGCTTTAACGGCAGCAAATGTTTAAAAAAAAAAAATCTTTAATGGAAGATGAACTCTGTAAATGTGGCTCCAAAGAGCAAAAGGTTTCCATCACACAAGACCTTAAACCAACTCTCATTATCATGTGTTTATGCCACCTGTTGCCTTCTCACTACTATCAAAAAATACAAAGTAGAAGCTTCTTGTCTGATTGGCTGACTGAGTGATTGAATAAAAATATAGCAGATTTCAGGCAAACACTCAGAGAAACCATGTTATGCAAGGCTGAACGGTGGGTCATGGTTGGCCGTGCTGAGTGCATATAAGTGCGTTGACTGTTTCGTTGTGACATCACAAAC
>NW_019474503.1:0-9319 GCF_002814215.2 Seriola lalandi dorsalis | reverse complement strand
TAACAAACCAGAATTGCTCTGTTACTATTTGCAGGAAAAGGAATAATTAACAAAATGTATTATAATGATTTAACTTGGATGCCATAACCAGTGCAAGTACATTTAACTCTACCTAAAAGTAGAGATTTTTGAAAAAGACCATTCACTACTTACTGTGGCAGCTGGAAGGTGTTTTGAACGTCTTTGCTCTGTTCCAAAGTGTAGCGGCAGCCTCCAGGACCCACAGATGTAAAGTCAATGCTAACGCATTTTAAAAATCACATGTTCATAGATCATTCACAGTTACATAAAAATAAAAAGTCGTCTGTGGTGTTCTGTAAATGTTTAAGCGAAGCTGCAGGCAGAGAAATTGGGGTCACAAATTAATTTTAAGAAAAAAAAAGGAAAAAACTGAGTAACATCAAAGTTTAGTCAATAGCTAGACAACCTACTCTTCTCCTGGAATTCTGTCCCAGGATCTCTAAAGAAGGACACACTAATTACAAACCACCCAAATGGCACGCCTCCCAGTACTTGTTTATCTGGGTGCTCATTGCAGGAGTCCCAGGATGTCTACTCCCTCTGCCATCAACCTGCTCTCCTGCCACAGCCTTTTATCACATTTACAGAGCTTTATCTGACTAAAGCAGTGGTTGAAGTAGTAGTATTCATAATTCATACATTCTGTGTTGCAATTACTCTATTCAAAATTCTAACGGAAATAAAAGCATTATCACCAAAAAGTATCAAAAGCAGAAGTACTCACTGGGCAGGACTGTCACTTTCAGAATTTTGTATTATATGATATTGCAATATTAATATTGATACAATAATGCGACTGAGGAGAAGCTGATTTTATATACTGTGTGCTACTTTATTCCATAATGAGCCATCATATTTTGTAAGTTGATATTTTTCACATGTAAAAATCTGTTTTTATTTGTAAAATTTGTAAAGGAGTAGGAAATATATTTGCCTCTCAAATGTGGTGAAGTAGAAGTAAAATACATGAAGGACGTGAATCAAAACTGTAGTTCAAATTCATATGTCTGCAGCAAATTCAAAAGCAGAAGCTTCAGTATAACGTCAGTATGACGCTAGGCGTTAGTTTTACTTTTCATGCATTATCAAACACAGAGTACTTTCCTTTCACCCCGCAGAATGTGCTGCAATGGCTTTTCTGCTGCGTGTGACACTATTGCGATCTGGCTCTTACAAGAAATGTGCATGAACTGCTGTGAGTGGTGATGGTCACACCCAAATACCATTGTGCCTGAGTAGGCTATCTGTGGTACTGCAGTGGTTATCCTATCTGCTACTGACGGAGGTAAACACCAGTCGAAGGCCCGTCCGTGATGAGGTGGAAGTGTGACTTTTCACAGACCACTCCTTTTTTGTGGTTTCACAGAAGTTGACTGAGTTGTATCCAATATTGAATACCTCACTTGCACATGTATATATACCGTCATGCATACAGTTGTGCTCATAAGTTTACATACCCTGGCAGAATTTCTGATTTCTTGGCCATTTTTCAGAGAATATGAATGATAACACAAAAACTTTTCTTTCACTCATGGTTAGTGGTTGGTTGAAGCCATTTATTATCAAACAACTGTGTTTGCTCTTTTTAAATCATAATGACAACAGAAACTACCCAAATGACCCTGATCAAAAGTTTACATACCCCAGTTCTTAATACCGTGTATTGCCCCCTTTATCATCAATGACAGCTTGACTTTTGTGGTTTCAACAGAATCCCATTTTCCACTTCTTAATTAGAGTTTGAACACTGCTGATTGGCATTCTGAAGTCCTTGGATATCTTTTTATATCCTTTTCCAGTTCAACTACCTTTTCCTGCAGATCCTTTGACAAGTCTTTTGCTTTCCCCATGACTCAGAATCCAGAAACGTCAGTGCAGCACTGGACGAAAGGGTCTGTCAGGAGCCCAGAAACTCACTGACCTTTTATACACACACACTGATTACAAGCAAACAGATCACAGATGAGGATGGTTACCTTAAGTAGCCATTCAAACCCGTTTGTGTCAACTTGTGTGCATGTTATCAGGCCAAAATCTCCAGGGTATGTAAACTTTTGATCAGGGTCATTTGGGTAGTTTCTGTTGTTAAACTTATGAGCACAACTGTATACATATATATACATTCAGTTCCTATACATACATGCACGTACATACATGCATACATATAGCCTATATTATATATAGTATAGATACATGCAAGACTAACTCGTTTGAGTATGAGGGTATATGAGTGTGTCAGAATGTATTTATGTTTGCGCTTGAGTGTGTATATATGTATGTGGTTGAGTTTGTATGCCTCCAGCAGACCACCATACTGAAAGCAGAAGTTAAAGGTGAGGGCACTGGCAGCCTGTGGCACCAAGCAACCGCTTTCTAGGCTGCAGTCAAAAAGTCAAAATAATCTCCTTTTCTAACTACTTTTCCTTGACCTCGATGGAAAACGTCATGAGCTCAAGGAAAGATGCAAAGGACTTACGAAAAGAAGACCGCGGTGCAGAGAGAATCCGACTGCACTTCCACTAAGCTTTTTTTTCTATCTTTCAAACTAACTTTATTCATAACACTTGAACGATAAACTCCCCTATCCTAACCACAAAAACAAACAGGATTGACATGTTGAAATAAGATACAAATAGAGAAAGGTGAGCTGTTAAAATAATAATTAAATAGAAATGCAACTGAGCAAGGGATCAGAAATTATATTGAGACATAATTATATCGAGTTTAGTTTCCTGGCATAGGCGCATTTGACATTTCTATACAATTGTTAAGTAGAGAAAATTCATTTTTAGTGCATTCCACAATGGGAGGGGAATTAGTGGAACATTTATATGTAAGTTATAGTATTTTGTTATTATGATGAGATTCAATATGCTTGTTCTTCATGATGACTCCTAACTGGACAGATTTGAAAGAGAAGAAATCTATATTTATGGATTTGGGGTGCGGTCGATCATACAAGTATTTCCATAAGGATTGTGTCACAAACATAAAACAGGTGCTCTGTTGCGTCTACATTTACATAAGTCTGCCGTGGTGAACTGTTAAGTCGCTCTAGATGTTGTTGAGGCAAGGAATTGTGGGTCAGTATTTCTATTTCCCTTTTGTAAAGGAAGGTCCAGTGTTTCCTGTGGTAAAGGAGATAAGGAAAGGAGCCACAGTGCTTCCTGTCTTATCATTCAGAGAATTCGACCAGCTCTTAACATGGCTCATGTTATGGCCCGGCTCTGAGACCATAGCAAATAAGGGAATTTTTTGCAACAGAAATTAGTGTTTTAACAAAGATAACAAAAATGGCAAAATCAGAACTCCAACAGAAGATGATGTGGTGCCAGGATGGGGAGGATTTATATAATCTAGGTTGAGGACAATGGCCGGCTTCCTCCACTTTGTTGATGACCTCCAGTTCAACTCATCCAGAAACTTCCAAGAACACAAAACACAACACAGCAACAACACAACACACACCCAGGCCCTGGGGCCATCACACTGACACTGAATTACATCCAGGTCATTTCACTCAGTTAGGAACATTCCTAAACAAAAAAAAAGACTTTTCGGCCGCAGCCGATTTTGCACATTTTGAAATAAAAAGGAAAAAAAATACTCTCTTTGCTAATCCTCCATGTTATTATTGCTAGAGTCACACTGTGGTATGTTAACATAATTGCGTAAACGCAGGTTTTAACATAATGGAGCAAACATAAGTTTAGTAGTCCACTTAGTGAATGAAAAAGAAACTTATGAAAGAAAGAGTCGACTACATGTTGTTTTCAGGTTTTTATTTACAAACTTGTTTGTTTTTCACTTTTCCGTGACATCTGAACAGCAGCAGAGTGACAACTGACACTAACATAATTAAGTGGTGTAAATATTTGAAATAAAAATTAACGGTGTGCTTTGGGGGCTAACATGTCTCATAACCGCAACATCCATGGTTTGATTCCAGCAGTGGAGTTTTGTTGTATGTTCTCAAACTTTTTCACTTTAAGAACCCCAAGTGACACAAAGAGGCCACAGACCCCCATTTGATTAGATTGCTTTTAGATGTTTTAAAGTGTTTGAGACCCATGAACAAGGTAATTATCTTCACAATAATCAGCATATATTATTGTAATTTTACCAAGGAGTCTCTCTATAATTCCATAGTTTACTTTTGATGTTGATGTATGCCTTACTTTGGGATTATTTATCACTTTACAAACTGAAAATCATTTTGACCCAAATTTGAGCCTGTATCAGTGTAGTCATCTGGAGCGAGATGGAAGAGCAAGAGCAAAGAGTCAGAACTGTCTTCTACACATTCACAAATTTGAATATTGCATTTTAAAGGTTACAAAGGTTGATTTTCTTTTGGAATTATCTGTATCACTTTACACACTGAAAATCTTTTTGACCCTAATTTGAGCCTGTACTATCTGAGCCTTTAGTTCATATTCACTGAAAGTGAGGTACATGAATTGTCTGTACCATATTGTGCCTTCCTGGACACTAGATAGAGATGAAGACTTACCAGAGTCTAATTTGAATCATGTGTGCTTGCTGTCCTCTACTGGTCACAATTAGGAACTGCAATAATCATAATCACAATTGTGTGTGCGTATATATATATATACCATGTAACATTGAGTAAACCCTTGGTTGTCTTATTGACTTATATTATGAATTATTAAACACATATTTTACTTTGCACAACATATTTTACTGTAGGCTATTAAATATAGACAAAACTGTGAAATAAGTGTGAATCAATCACTCTATTACATGTTACAGGGGTTCTTTTTATATCATTCATAAGGTTCCCTAAAAAATAGGTACACAAATTTTACTTTTTCAGTTAACATCCAGTTGTGTTCTGTGGTATAGGTATAAAAATGCTGAGCAGGTCCAGTTGTTTCTCATTTTGAATCAAGATGTAAGCGGAGAAGATCTACAGGGTAGTCAGGTAACCACCTGTCACAACTGAGTTGCGCTGCATACCCATAGCTTGTAGCTTGAATGTCAAGTCTATGTGCACGTTGCTGCTATAATTTATGTGATTTGAGGTGAATATCAACAGTAAATCAATCTTGTAATAATGTCTTGTGGTGTACCTGATACAAAAAAATGCACAAATTCAATGCTAGAGACACAATCCTTTACACTAAAAGGTACAGTAAAGTCATCATATTCAGACAGTAACACAACAAGATACTGCATGTCATCATTGTGGGTTTTGTATTCCCTCAATGTCCAAGAGAGGGGGTTCAACCTCTATGGTTGGAGTACTGCTGCCCGTTACCTGAGATTCAATATTGTCTGTCCTCTCTTGATACAGTGAAGCTCTAGTTTCTCTGTCTGTTACCTGGTCCAGCAGAGAAAATGCAAAGTCCTGTGTGTGGTGCACAGAGCTGGATCCTACTGGGTCATTTTGTGTGGGACTATTGATAGAGCTCTGTTGGCCTGGGATGTGCCCTGTGCATATAGATGTGTGGACTCCTAAGGGGTTGAGAGAACTGAAGGCAGTGTGATACTGTGGCTGGCTAGTGGGAGTGATGGATGTATGGATGGGTGTCTGGGACCTGGTATGATTATGTGTGGGATCAGAGTTGGTTTGAACACTCAGAGGGGGATGGGTGTAGCCAGAATTTACTGGGGAACATAGGGAGTGAGAGTTGCTCATTGTAGGAATAGAGGCATTGTAGATCCCCTGTGGGGCCTGGCAAATCACAGGGAAGCTACTGAAGGCAGGACTGAGGCCCAAAAGGGATGGACCTCCATGAGAGTGGGTCATGTAAGAAGAGTTTGAAGATGTTCTGGTAGTTTGGAAGGGGCCACACTGGCTCTGTAGCCTGTGAGCTGTGGGCCCTTCTCTGTCAGAGCAGCACAAGTGTAAACAGGATGACATAGGGCTTGAAGAGTGCAGCAACGTGGGACTTCTGCCCTGGGAGGGCATCCCAGTGCAGCCCCACCCATTTCTAGCAGGGTGGCTAATCGCATCATGATGGAGGTGCAGCCCAGTGGCTATATTTAGAGGGACATGAGACTGCCAGTCACTGGAAGCAGTCACATTAGGACTGGGGACCATCTGTATGCCATAGGAATACGAGGAAACAGGAGAGTTATAATGGAGCATGGCCATATGAGACTGCAGGTAATGCATTATGTCATGGAGCTCCTTGGCAAGGTTGGATACATCTTGGTTCAAGTTGTTCACCTAAAAAGAAAAAGAAATATACCCAATATATTTTTTATAATTTTTATAGAACTCCTCAATTATATAAACCCCCCCCCCCAAAAAAAAACAAAAAAACAGAGAGAAACAGAGATACACATTGAGGGATAAAAGTCTAGTTGTTTAAAAGATATTGTTAAAATTGGAGTACATTCACTTCTTAATGGGCATTTTAACAGTGTAGATTAAAAAAAAAGAAGTAATTTAGCATTAAATACATGTCAAACAACCAGGGCATATTCATGATGCACATGCTCAGCTGTTCAGGAGCAGCAAAATACTGACAATGTGAAAGAATTACAGAAACATGTGTGTAAAAATGTATATACATCAAGGTAATCAATTTTTTTTCTATTTTCATGTCATTATGTTTTTCTAATGTTGACCATACCTCTTTGTTCAGTTTGCTTATGTTTTGTCTCACTTCCTCCGTTTCCAAGAGCAGATTAGCGCTCACCTGTAACTGCTCTGAAAAAGGATGAAGAATAGAGAAATGCTGAGTATGGACATATAATATGAGATCAGTTCACTTGCTGTCCACTGTGCATCTTACATAGACTTTACCTGTGACGGTAGTCTCTGCTTCGCTCTGCTCTACATTGAATTGAAATGTGTGACCATTGTCCTCAATTCCATCTACAACCCTAGCAGAGACAAAAATAAGTGTTACATCATTTTTAATCGATGCAAACTGATTACTGATTCATATTCAGGTAAAGCAGGATGAATAGCTTACCTGGGGCTAAGGTTCAGTGGACTAACACAAGGCAGAGACGGCATGAGTAGCTTGGCAGGCCGATGGTTCAAGTCCGGGTCACTGGTGAGACAGGGCAAAGGAGACAAAGAGAGCTCCTCCCTGGTGAATGCCTGAGGAGAGGGGCTGTGGCCTCTACTACCTTGAACGGGTGACCGACAGAGGCGGAGTGCGTTGATGTGGCGGAGCTCCTCCCCTAACAGGGTGCTGAGGCAGGGCTGATGAACAGGGCTGCCCATTCTCTGTAGCAGAGGCACTCTCCTCTGCTGAGAGTGTTTCATGTCTTCTCCATGTTCTGCATCATCTGCCTCAATGATGAAGGGCAGTTTATGGTCCATAGAAACATGACCCTGAGGAGAAGATGGTTGGGAAGTCAGTGTGTTTTCTTTTTTCTTTGATTTGTGGAAATGATTAATGGTTATTTTTGTGTGTGTAATATACCCATCATATCACTGTAGCATTAGGGTTTAGCTCAGAGTGGCAGCACATTTAGTGTAAGAAGACAAATTGATTTCTGGTGTAAAATAGCAGATATTTGTATGTACAGTGTGCTGAATAAAAATTTATGAGCAGAATCTAAAAGGTTTTTTTTTTATGTCTGCAACAGACCAGAAACTGAAAATAGAAAACAAACAGCTACAGTCCAGATACATTACTAAGTCAACTTTGGCTATTCTTGTCATTTCAACTTTCTTTATATGAGCATGCAACCTAGCCAGTTTCTGAAAACAGTTGTTCTGGGGCCTGCAGTAAATTTTCTCATGGCTTGTGCATATTGAAGTGTGCACACAAACCTGAAATAATTAATGTAGCAAAGCCTTCTCTGACTCCTTTTACTCTTATTAATTTTGACTGTGACGTATAGGTTCTTTTAGGCTTCTCTTCGTTAGCTTGTGCACTTGTTTGTAGCTTAAAGTTTTATCTCTTGCCTGTGTGGCCCATTTGCAAATATATGCTGTTTCTGTCACTTTTGCTTTCTCTTTTGCTTAGATGGTCATCCATCTGTATCTAATCTATCTGTACGAATTAACACAGTCAATGTGTTGTTTTCCATATTTACTATGACAAGTTGTAAGATTTCAGAGAAGCAGAGTAATGCCTTGCGATGTGAACACAGACTGTACTGTAGCATGTACCTTAGTGAGGCACACATACCTGAGAAGACCTGGGAGTCCATGGAAACCTTGTTACTCCCTAGAGATATTGAAGTCAAAATGAACAAGCGATTACACACACATTCTATATTTGGTGACAAAGTATTGGTATGTTTCAATTAATGAGCAGGAACAAAGAAATTAAACACTTGTACATTGAATTTCTGCCTCTGTCTGCAGTGTTTTCCACTGCCTGTGAAGTGATGGCAAATGTCTTACATCAGCTTCACTGCCCTCTCTCAAGTTGTAGGTGAGGTTGTGGTGGATGTCAGAGCTGAACCGACTGCCGTACTCTGGGTACAACCCGAGGACCTCCCTCAAAGCCCTCACACTGATGTACTGCAAGTCACAGTAGGTAAGTGCCTTCACATCTGCATTGGTCTTGATCACCTGGTCATGTTCTGGGAGATCAGCTCCAATAAGGTCACCTTTGCCTGTAGGGATTGTGAGTTAAACAGAAGGGTTACGACAAGGTGCAAAGAGGCAAACATGAGTAAGAGGGGAAATGTTTCACACTTGGTGCATGCTGACCCAGGATGGCTAGGACCATGCCATCTTTCAGAACCTCCAGGGAACCGGAACAGACGAAATAGTTGGCTTGTAGGGCATCTCCGTGGCGGATAAGGTATTCTCCTGGTGCACAGAAGGAGGTCTTAATGTGCAGGGAGAGGGAGCGCAGACACCCTCTGCTGGCTCGCTCAAATACAGGCAGCTGCAGGATGTCTTTGTTCAGATGCATGGCAATATCAGCTCGCAGTTCATCTGGGAAGTCATGCAGCAACTAAAACAGAAGACCGGGAAAAAGGGAAAAATCTAAGCATTTATTGACTATTGCTATGCTTTCGATTTCGTCCAACTGGTCTGACAAATACTTGAATACTTCCTCCACCACTGTAAAACACAAGAACAAAAAAAAAAGGAAAAAAAAAGGCACACATTGTGGTTTTAAAGGTAGATGCGCTCATATGATGTGTCAAGCTGCTAAGCGAAAACAGACATGAGGTGTTAAAGCCAGCATGTTCTCAGAAACCAGGGCCTGTGTCTGTTACCTTCAACAGTGAATTAATTATCTACAGATGGCGATGGCGAGGGTGTTAATGAGTATTCTCTCTATTTCAACTCCTACCCTTGTAATTACAGAGAACTTCTCCTAGATCGGTTCTGGCATTGTTTCTG
>NW_019474502.1:0-1693 GCF_002814215.2 Seriola lalandi dorsalis | reverse complement strand
ACCAGATACTACAAATCCCCCATGGTAACACACACACACACACACACACACACACACACACACACACACACACACCTGCCTCTGTGTTCCTTGACAAACCAGGGGCATAATGGATTCCACATAACACCACTGCACACACACACACACACACACACACACATACACACACATACACATCATTGTTTTGAGAGTTGTAATGAATACTGATAATCATGGTAATATGAGATGCACAGAGATGTGCTCTACAGAAAGCAAATATATATCTGCTTTCACACTTCCACTTTGTTTGGATTCTGTACAATACATATGTGCAAACAACAACACAACACATGCAAACACATTTACTGAGACACATAATAACACACACACATACACACTTGCTGGCAAATAATTAAATCACAGAATTTTTCTCTCTTGACACAAAGAAAAAAATGATGCAGGAATAAGAGGTTGTTCTGGAAATTTGGCATGAGTGTGTGAATGTGTGCACATGTGTATGGATAGAATGAAAGTACCCAGGAATCCGGGATGAGTTGAGCTTCATTCAACCACACAAATGCTGCATGCATACACACAATCACACTGTCCCAAGTGCTTTAAAAGAAAACACCACTGGGGAGAACAAAGAGCCTCCTTGAAGAATAGACATGAATTATTCACTCCATCAGATTAGGGGAAAGAGATGGAAGGAGAGAGAGAGAGACGTAGAGGGAGAAGTAGAGAGAGAGTGATGGAGATTGAGAGTGGGTGAGACAAAGAAAGAGATGGGCGGATGGATGGACATGGACAGAAGGGTGTTATATTGTATTAGCAGTAACGATGACAAGACACATTGAGATTTCTGATAAAAGAACACAGCTTGCCATCATCTACTAATCCATGTCTAAAATCCACAGGGTGTAAAAATCTTAAATTTAGATAAATAAATAAAACAACTCCCTCCCTGTCAGAGTACATGGCATTACTTATGTAAAGCCAGAGACTTTGGAAATCAGGGTCTTTCTCTGACTGGAGGGGTGTTTTGGCTTCTTGAAGGAAAGAGTTTATCCTTTGAAAATCCACAGCCAGCAGCAGCTTAGCTGCAGCATCTGTGCAGCTTTCCACCCAGATACGCTTTATCAGATCCAAGCATGGAACCTCTTTTGTATTTTACTACTAATACAGTGATGCTGGGGTACTTCAGTACCAGCACATGACCCAGATGCTTTATCCAATATTAGACTAGATGTTAGTAAGTACAGGTATGAGCTGCACACAGCTGTGGTGTTCTGTGTGGTAGCATTGCAGTGGCCCTGTTTTGGAATTGACACAGCATTGTAGTAGCATACATGTGTTTTTTGAGGAGCAGCCTGTCCCATAATGTAGGCAATTAATAAATAACACATGATCTTTTCTTTGAGTCTGTAGTAACAGTCTTGGAGCTGAAATTAACAACCCCTTGTACTCACTTCTTATCCTTTTGTAAACCAGAGAATAAACGACAAACTGTTGTCAGTGTTCTCTGATCTACTCTAAAGGAGTTTAGTTCATGTAGGCAGTGCAGATGCTGCTGAGCCTTGTTCACACTCACATCTGTATTTCCGCTAAATCTCAATCTGTCATCAAACACAGTTAACAGATATTTGTAGAGCTGGACAGTTTCAGCACCTAGGCTATTTCATGAATGACAAGATGTTATCATTTCTTCAGTTTT
>NW_019474501.1:0-1664 GCF_002814215.2 Seriola lalandi dorsalis | reverse complement strand
TAAATGTTTTGGCTCGCCCAATGTTTGGACCGTTCAAACGGTTCAGTGGAAGTACAGGACGTACAAAAGGGCTGAACTCTGCTTTGTGTGTCTGTGAGTGTGTGTTCTTACACAGTGTCTGCTGCATGTTTCACAGTATGGGCCTTGGTGGTTTTTGAAGTGAATTTATTCTTGCTGTATGTTTGTCTGCACACTTAATGTGTGTGTGTGTGTGTGTGTTGCAGCTGTAGCAGGAGATGGGCTGTAATAGGAGTTTTGAGGGCCTCCTTCAGGCAGACACATCAAAATGCAAATGGAAGAGGCAGCCATTTTCAGTGTAAGACTCCATGCTCTGATGTATTCTGAGCGATTGTGCTGCTGAGAGGCTCCGCCTGAGTCTGTGCATCTCCTGCAGACACGATGTTTTAACAAGCACATCATGTCTCCGATCACATTTTCATTTTCTTACATTGTATAATTCCTTTTGAAACAGCTACAAACTGCTTTTTATGCAGCTTCCTACTTTGACGCTGCTGTTCTCCTGAACAATTGTTTGAATACAAGCAGCAGAAACTATATTTGTGTCCACATCTAATGTGAACTCCGACCTCTCAGTGTGCTGATCTCTGTGAGGCAACACAAACCACTTTTCAGCAGGAGAAAGACGCCACATTAAACTGTAAAGACTCATGTGTCACTTCTGTTGTATTAATATTCTACATGTTGCTTGTCTACAGATCCCACGTACAGAGTCAGCCTCGGACTAATGTACCATATTAACAGGTGTGTGTATCCAAACCCTGATCTATCTTCTTCCTCTGCACCTTCATTCAGCTCCATTAACTATCAACAACACATGAATGAGTCACACTGTCGCACTGGGCCTCATTATAATAATGTCTGTTCAACAGTAGCATTCATTCATTCATTCGTGTTGTCTTTATCCACCTGATGGAGACTCGCTCTCATTTTAGCTCCAGTTTGTTCTTCACGCAAGAGCGCAGGTCCTGTTTGACTTGAGCCAGTGTTTGAGCTGTGTCCTGAAGGTGGGATGTACAGGACACATATGTGTTGTTTCAGGTGTGTTAGTATGGACAGAGATTATTTCTGATACGAGCTAAAGAAACCGGACCGTATCAGTCTGGACGTAGCCCCACGCTCTTAAGACCATCAATACGTGCAACACATTCTACAGCAGTTTAACCACAGTCTTTTACCAGCACTTGTTACCATGTTCTAAACACCCAAGCAGCTGTGATTGTGAGCGGTAGGACCTGTCACCAGCTGAAGAAAGACAGAAAATAACAACAACAAAACATGTCAGACAGCTACAGCATCCATATTTTGCTAACTCTATGCACAGAGCATCTCCAGACAGACGGATCAAACGCCCCGTCTGTCTGACTGCCTGACTCCCCGGCTTTAAGGTGACTAAGTTGAAAAAATAATAAGAAAGACCCAGCTGTAGAGCAAAGAGAGAGAGGCGGGAAAAAACACACACACACATTTTGAGGAAGAACATGAAATATACATCTCAAAGGAAGAGCGTTCTCCCTGTTGAAATGTCAGACTTTATACACAAGCCTGCTTCAAAACACACGGCCTGGCATTTGTGTCTGTTTGGCTTTGGTAGAAAACTGGTAAATACATGTACTGAGAGCTGGTGTGTGTGTGTGTGTGTGTGT
>NW_019474500.1:0-2361 GCF_002814215.2 Seriola lalandi dorsalis | reverse complement strand
TGAATCTTCAAACACCTGGGCCTGAGTATTTTTAGCCATGTTGTTGTCCTCCATAACTCCTAGCCTTGGAAAGCAAAACTTGAGCTGGATAGTACAACCCGCTGCCATTGTTGTCCTACACATTGCATGCATGCATGTGCTTCTGCTGTATGTGTCAGTGGGTTGACTCACGGTTTCCACTCAGCCATTGCTATTTGAAGTATGATAGTTACACCAACAATAGCCTAAAGATCCCTGAATGTGCGCTTCAGTTGGTTTATTGTACGTCTTTATGGGCTGTTTATGGAAAGAAGAGCGTTTTAAGAGCAAGTACACATCACTCCAACATGTCAAAGTCCACTAACACACACTCATAGTCTGATGATTGTGTGACATATGAATGATGAAAAGTCCGACATTGGTGCTCATGTTGAAAAGCTGATATATAGCCTCTTGTCTGCCCTTGTGCTCAGTCTTGGCAAGCTGGTAATGAAAAGTCTGGATACATGCTCTGTGTTTCTATAAATAAACAGGCACTGATGAGAGCGACCTTCACATGGAACAAATGTTCCAGATGTGATATCCAGAGTGCATTCATGTCAACACCACATGATGGTGTCTGTTAAATACAATGCAAAGGTCATGATGCTGGAGTCTCCCAGGAAACTTTTTGAGATGACAAACACATTCAAGTGTGGCTTGATGTGCCAAAACCACAGGCAGTGTCAGTGGGGTGCAACACACTGGTCACACTTGTGCTGTTCAGTTAGTGCCACTTGGTGGCAGTCAACAATTGCTGTAATATTTCTACTGTGGTAAATATTAAAAAACAGATAACTGAATAGTATGTATTCAGCTTTGGAAATTCACTAAGACACCAAAAATGGTCTCATAATTGGTCTTTAGTTTAAAAATTCTGTTTAAATTTTTGTGGCACATGCAATTTCTGATTTTTCAATAATAAGTTTCCAAAATGAAAAGTCTGAAAGGAAAGCAAATGCATTTTATTTTATCTAGTAAGTTTAAGTTTGACAGACAATTGCTCCTCTTAGAGAAACTGAAACTCACTACTGCAGCACCTGGGGGAAAAGCCTTAAATTTTATTAATGGAAAAATGTTAGTAGAAGAAAGTTGAGTCAGTTCCTGCCTGTTGCAGAGTAAAACACAGATGCTAAGTGTTATCACCATGCTTTACAGTCCTCGAGATAGAGAACATCCTGTTTTAGTGATACTATACCTGGGAGTTAGTCAACGCTGTCTTAGAACCAACAGTTGTATTTCTAGGCTATAAAAATAAAACTGACATTAAAAAAAAAGAAAAACATAGAGAAACTCCCTCTAGCTATTCCCTCATGTTTTACAACTCTTGATCCACATTCTTGAGGAGAAAGGAAACTGTATTTCCACAAGTTGTGAGATGGAAGAACAAGTGGAGCCTGACAATAAATAATTACCACTGTGGCTCAAAGCAGTGCCAGCTCATTTCACTCATGAAAAAACCCAAAAGGAAAAGAAAAATGAACGTTAGTCTGCAAAGAAAACACCGAAGCAGATTACAGTGTTTGAGTGTGTATGTGCGTGGCCTGATGAGGAAGTGTGATTGATATCATACAGCACGAGCTGTGTATTTATTGCTGCTGGGACCTGGAGGGAGCTGGTGTTTGTGTGTGTGTGTGTGTGTGTGTACAATATTGAGTTGACAGTAACAGAGGGTGGCCTGGTGATTAGACAGACTGCCCTGTGACTGGAAGCTGCAGGCTTAATCCTTAATGTTGTGTACGCAAGCAGTCATGTGTCTTGTCAAAATGTCCTTCAGCAAGATAGTGTATAGGGTGAGCCTGTGAGTAGAAGTCACAATAAAAGTGGCATTTTGGGAGCATCTAGCTTCTGTAGTGTGATGTATTTCCTGTTCAAACATGTCTACAATGACTGATGCTGGTTATTTTGCCAGTATTATGAGGTTTCGTGAGTCTAGCTATATTTTAACTTATAGCACATAAGCCTGTATTTTCTCTCTTTTTAACTTATGAAATCATGATCTAACCTTACATGCAAAGTGGTCAACAAGCACACACCTGAAAAATGGCTTAAAAATAAAATGATTACTGATCTTAAAACCTTTTGATTACAATCATGATCCTGTCTTTTCAAAATTAAGTGATAAGTGATGCTGAACCAGATTCACAAAGGCACAAACATGGTAATAAAAAATGCAGAAATTTGTTTTTTTGCCTGTTTTTTAATACTTTTATTTTTTATCCTGGTACAAAAAATACTGCCACAGTGATACTGTTTTCAACTGACATGTGAGACTAAACCTGTAATTGGCAAACCATTTTCTCGTAAATTTAAACTGCAACTCGGTCGCCCCCCCCCCCCCCC
>NW_019474499.1:0-1665 GCF_002814215.2 Seriola lalandi dorsalis | reverse complement strand
GCTTTTTACATTATACGGTATAAATACTCTGCACTCCAGGACAACATTAAGAGGAAACAGCAGGAAAAAAAAAAGAATTAAAATGTCTGATGGTGGGGAGTCAGCCGACATTTCACTTGAAATTCTTTAGCTGCCACCCCTCCATCTCTGTTAATTACTTCCGCAGCAATACAGAAATTCCCCTGGGCTCTTTACCAAAAAGCAATAAACATTGTATCACACTGACTCACCAATTGGCAAACAACTGTAAAAGACACAAGAATAAAAGTAACCAATTAAACAGAAAACCTATTTGCCCTGATTGGTAACACTTTAACTTTTCTGACTGTATTAACCTTGTTACAAAAATAGTGCATGCTTATGAAACTATTGGCTGTTTATACTGTAAGTATCCCCACAGTGATTATAAATCTGTTCTATCGGATACATTTTTAAACATGTTATTTCAGGTTTGTATGCACACATTGGTGTATATTTCACACATCATTTTCTTGCGAAGAGTTAGATGAAAACATCTATACCACTCTTGTTTCTGTCCGTTACAGATGAGGCTAAAACCAGCAGCTGCTTAGCTTAGTTTAACTTAGCACAAAAACTTTGAAGGAGCCAGGCCAGCTGTTTCACAGTTTCATGTCTTTATGCTAAGCTAAGCTAATATTAGTTTACCTTTGGCAAGAAAGCACATGAGCATTTTTCCCCATAGTATGAACTGTTTCTTTATGATATGTAAATTTTTCTTTTGAATTTATTATAACACAGGAGTGTAACTTTAACATGTTGACTCAGTTTAGTCTAAAGACTGTTGCAATGACTGTTGTCTTTTGCTAGCATGTTAGCGATGTTAGTGAATTTATTGAGCATGTAACCAAATCTAAATTCTATAGAGGACGATAAATCTGTTCTCTGTAAAGACTCTCCTCAACTTCTAGTTTTAGATTATTCAGTTTCTTCAGATTTCATTGTTGCTGTTTTGTCTGAGATTTAATAATATAATGGAGAATAAACAGAGACAACATGAGATTCATTTTTTACAGAGCCCGACTCATTTCAGCACTCTGACTCTTGTGCAATGTGCAAAATCTCACAGAGCATTTTATTACATTAGGGAAAATTGTTTCTAGAGCAATAAAACAAATTCAGTGTTGCATGTAGTATCCGCCTTCAGTTGTTGAATTCATGTTTCACATTATTTGGAAATAGTTCATAATTTCCTAATTTTTACAGCAAGTTCACCTACATGCATGCTTTATTTTACCAACTAGATCAAGTAGAAAAGCAACCATAGGAAACAAAGGCACAAAGACTTGGAATGTGGCAGCAAGTCAATGGCAGATATTCTTCATTGTTTTCTATCATTTCGAAACACAACCAGCAGCCCAGCAGGCAGTGTTGGGACTAATTCAGAGAATATTGTGTACTTTTGGTCTGTAAGTGAATTTGGTCCAACTTCAATGTGCAACATGCCGTGCTCTGGCTGGGCTTCCTGTAGCACAGAAATAAATGCCAAGTTGCCTGTTTACTAGTAAGTACTGGTGTTCCTCACATTTTCAGTCATTCCAGTTTAATGACTGTTTGAAAGCATGACAATTGTGTGTGTGGGTTGCACAAAAAGACAGGTCATAATGGAGTCATAATGGCCATAATTATCAGTTACATTTATGCAAT
>NW_019474498.1:0-1665 GCF_002814215.2 Seriola lalandi dorsalis | reverse complement strand
ATGCTTTGACCAAGCCAGGGCACAGAGATACTACCTGTTTGGATATATTGGAAGTGGTGGAAGTGTTAGAATTGGTAGACTGCCCTGTTTTCTTCTGCTTCCGTTTACTGTAAACTCCTCATATGTATATGTATGAGTTAAGGTCCCAATAGAATATACAAAATAATAATCTTCAAAAGCAAATTAAGTGTAAACTGAGCTTAAATACAAACTGTGTGACTGTTAAGGAATAGTGGAAATAGATTTAAAGGTTTTAACGGAGGGAAAATACAAATCTCAGCTGCATTACACCTCTGCATGACTTCTCCTTAAAAACTGTATATAATAAGGAGACCCAAATGAATGTATAGTTGGTCTGAAATGCTGCTTGTATCTGTTCAGAGGGCATTATCACTTCATATTGAAACAATTCATTCATTCAGTCAGGTTTCAGGTGCACATCAAGTGGCAGGCTTAGACCCAAATCTAACATACAAGGGAAACAGCTGTGAATTCTCTGCGTTATCACAACTGTTGCCATGATTAACATTAAAAAAGTCAGCATGAGCCCTATCAGTGTTTATTTTTGTTCCATTTATGTGCTGTGAGCACAAAATAGCAGAATCCTGCAGAACATTTTCTGCATACGCAGAGCATGTAACTTAATTATTGAAATGGATGTCATCTCGGTGTTCATTTCTCTTCATGCACCAAGCCCCCTAATTTACCATTAACCTCTAATAACTGTGACGTAAAGCATTTGATTGACAGAACATGTTGTGGACAGTAACGCAGCCTGAAAGACTCGACTTGGGGGAGAACTGTTGCCAAGGCTGCTCAGATGACTGTGCTGTACTCCCACATAAAAATCAAAGCAATATAATATAATGAAGACAGCAATCTTATTATTTCGTGCCACTACAGTAACAGCATGTGTAGCCGGTGTTGGCTTTCACCTCCTAAAAAATAAGTGTGGGTCTGCAGTGCTGGAAGTATCTCATCATTGTTCTCTATTATGTGACTCTGGCAGCCTAAACAAATGCTTTAGTCGCAGAAAAAGGGCATGTTGATCAAACCCCTCTGACAGCTCCTGATCACCACTTATGGAAATGTGACATATGCGTAGAAAGTGCATGCACTGTAATTAAGAATGCTGTGTTGGGTGCTGTAGCTGGCCATATATGCTGCCCCCATTTTCAAAGCCCTCTCCTCAATAAAGCAGCTCCTAATGACCTCCTCTTCACTCCCGCTCATCTCTCCTTCCCTTTCTGTGTAGACTGAGCTCTCACAAACGCCCAGGGGACCTGGGAGAGAGCCTGCGTGCTCCGTGTGATGATCAGTGAGTCTTACAGAGATCCTGACAGCCAATCATCTGTCTTGTAGTGGCGTCCTGCTTGGCTTCACATTTCAGGAGGGTGCCATTTCTTATATTCCTGCCCGGAGAGCTGTTTCATGTTTGGAATGGACTGGTAGTTTTTCTTTGCCCTGACATGCTGTGGAAAGTGACTCTTATAGATCTTCACTGTGTTTATTAGGGGAAGAAATCTGCAGAGCTTTGTTTCCAGCCATTTATGCATCCTCAAGTGTATGAAAATTTTCACCCCGCTTCCAAAATCAGCGTAGATTAGTTACAGAAGAAGCGTTTTCTTGTACTCCCCCCCCCCCCGTCTCCTTCACCAGCCACGG
>NW_019474497.1:0-1665 GCF_002814215.2 Seriola lalandi dorsalis | reverse complement strand
CCTGCCATCAGCCCTTCCATATTGAGCAAGACGTCCAAGCTCCCCTACAGCGTAGTGCATGAGGGAGCTGCCCTCTGTTTGATGTCACTTCTCTTTTGCTCTGATCTTCCTCCAACAAAGCCTCACACCAGCACAGTCATACACAGTGGCTCAGATAATGGAAGAACCACTATGCCAAAAAAACAAACAAAAAAAAAACATCTGGAGCGTGCAGGAGCACAGGGCTTCAAACCACCTGCTGAATCAAAGCTTAGCTCTGCTGCTGTTTCTGCACCACTTAAAGGAGATGGTTGGTGCTATTTGATCTTTTCATTTTAATCAACAAAATCTCATTATAGGCCAGAATTAACAGCAGCAAGCAGACTATATTAAAACTCTTATAAGAGCAATAATGTTTACTGTGCCACATTTGTGCAACATCCTTCCTGATTCCTCACCAGGTCCTCTCCAGAGATTGAAAATACAAATGCATTGTAGATAGTAATAAAAAATGAATGCCAATGCTTTGGCAGTGCATCCGTTCAGGTGGCTTTTACCTCACCAGAACCATCTGTTTGTATATCTATACATGTTTGTTTGTTTGTTTGTTTGTTTGTTTGTTTGTTTGTGTACAAGCTACTATGCATGTACATAATGGATGCCCAAATCTGGCAGACGTCTTCTCTTCCTTTTTGTATGACTGAAATCTTATAGAACATGCACACTTGATATATTTTTTGTAGAGTTTAGAATTCTGTTTCTTTTTACCTTCTGCATAATGTATAATGGCAACCTACATGAAATATTTCACATTTTCTTTGCTGTTATAGAATCCCATTCTCTCTCTTTTTTTTAATTTTAAATTTTTTTACTCTTCAGCATTCAGAATGACCTGCTGCAAGAGATGTCATTTTCAGGTGAAAATGTATCAATGAAAGGCATTGTGGATCAGCATTGTCGGATAGCTTGTCCATGTGAACTATGTGATGGTAAGACATGAGGAACTTGTCAAGTTTTTGGTGTCTTTCCGCCGCTGATCCTGACTCTGATCCTGAGACCTCCCTTCTGCCCACACACCTCAGCGTGTGTTGGATGTCAGAGGAAGAGAGTACTGTAAGTCAGGAGATGGAGTAGAAGCCATATAAGGCAAACACAGACTGTAGGTGTCAGTGGGGCCGTTAGCTCACACCTAAATGTTTAAATTGCTACTGGAGGTCAATTTTGTGGGAAACTGAAAGTCCCAGCTGTGTATTTCCTCGCCTTTCAATTCTTCATACATCGTCAGTTCTATTGCTCGTTTGGAGTTGTGTGCAGTTTCTCCTCTGTCTGTGCGTCTGTAATGCACAGTTGCTACAACCCTGCAAGTACCACATAACTGGACTGTGTGAGAAGGGGCGAAGAAGCATGCAAGATGGAGGGATCGAAAGATTGAGAGAGACAGAGGGGGAGAGGGAGGGGGCAGGGAGATGGAGCCTGCACAGTTACTGAATCCATAAAGGATGAAAAGGGCCTTGGCAGGAGTCTTAAGGGGCTAATAAAATAAAGTTCTCTCAGATTAGTTAGCTAATAGAGCTGTAACATAGTGTTGCGTCTTAATGCTGAGGGGAACACGGCCTCCTGTGTGCTGGCTGTGAAATGGGGGGAGTGATGAGGCAGCAGAGGGTGGGTGGGCGAGTGGGCGTGGGT
>NW_019474496.1:0-1666 GCF_002814215.2 Seriola lalandi dorsalis | reverse complement strand
AACACAGGAACACACAGTAATTAATGGTGTCATTATTCACACACAGCAATCAGTACATCATGACGGCTCATACGTGGATAGTGCATTGTTTGAACAGAGACTTTACATCACTGTGTAATTTTAAATCCTACATTCATCTGCAACAAAAACTGAAGCATTAATCTGTTTCAGATAAAAAAATCTGTATAAAAAGTCAGCACTGAATGAAAAGCAGCAGCACGTTTCCACACTAACCTTCATGTTTCCTTCATACACAACAAACTGAACAGCTGTGTGTGACAGTGCTGCTGCCTGCTGGACACGCAGCGGCCACTGCATCTGTACAGAGCTGAAGTGTTGTACAATGTGTTATTGTTTTGGAACTGGCAGAAAGATGACAGGGTTAGAGAAAATTATAACTGGTGAATACAATCAAACTACTGTCATGAAATGATCAGGGTCTTAATTATCCTCTCAGCTTAGAGCATCAGTTTAGATAATTCCAGTTTATTTCCAAATGATCTCATGAGAAGTTTCTTGGAAAAAACCATAACATTTAGTTTTAATTACAGATAAAATAGAGAGTGGTCATTTGGTACAACTATCTAAATGCTAAGGTAGCACAACCTTGAGACTTTAAGTCAGAGGATAGCAGGTGAGCTACATGTGCAAAATATGAAATGTGTCTACAACCAATCAAACAAACAAACAATTGAGCATAAATGAAGAATAAAGTTTTTAATAATAGATTAATGGGTAATAATTATTTATTGGCATTTAAATGCAACTTTGACTCCTGTAATTAGTATCAAACTACATGATTCTTTCCAGGAAACTTTAAAATAAAGCCAAAACAGGGTTAAATATGTAAAATTTCCTTGCACAAAACTGTTCCATATGACATTTCCAGTTTGTTTCAAATAAACAGACCTTGCTGAACTTCTTTATATAGGAACTCCTCACAGTCATCACCATTAGTTTGGTCTGAAGCCCCTGCACTGAGCATGTCCCTAAAAGAATCACCGGCAGAGTCTTACTGAGCATGTCTACTCCAGGTACTGCAGAACATGGTCCACTGCGCCGACCTGAGCAACCCGACCAAACCGCTGGAGCTGTACCGGCAGTGGACTGACCGCATCATGGTGGAGTTCTTCACCCAGGGAGACCGAGAGCGGGACAAGGGCATGGAGATCAGTCCCATGTGTGACAAACACAATGCCTCCATAGAGAAGAGTCAGGTAACGCCCACTGACACATAGAGATGTGGAGGAAGTAGAGATACAGCACGAGATAGAAAAAGAGAAAACGAGAAAAAAAAAATTCAAAATGACAGCTAAGTTTTGTGTTTTTTAACATCGAGCTGGACATATTTTTTATTTGCATGTGTGGGTTAGTCCTCTGGACTGGATTTAAGAACCAAACTTGGTAGCTTCTATTGCACTGACACATTTTGTGCTCGTCATAGAATAATGGTAAAATGATCATATTTACACCCATTTTCCTTCAGTCAAGTCAATGTAACCCAGAGTGTCTTCAACAGAGCAATTTTTCTATATTCATTCTATACTACTACGATTTGTCTGTTCATTATTGTCATTATTGATTTTTATGACCAGGTGGGGTTCATCGACTACATTGTCCACCCTCTGTGGGAGACCTGGGCGGACTTGGTGCACCCTGATGCTCA
>NW_019474495.1:0-1666 GCF_002814215.2 Seriola lalandi dorsalis | reverse complement strand
AGCTCCTAAAGTTTGCATCTTCATTTGGTATTCATAGTGAGTTAGCAAAAGAAAAAAATTTGCTTGTACTTCATCCTTTCAAGATCCTTTCAACAACACTTTTAGAGATCTATTTATCTTTTGTACTCATGCATGTATAAATTGTGCTTCCATATACAATTACATACACACATTCAAATAAAATTATTGCTTTTGTTAGAATGTGGTGGATCTCGTGCAGCTTCTGAACTCAGCAACTTTGGGAGGACAGTAATAATTGTGGCCACTTGTGTTTTGTTCTGGAACACTGGTACCCTGTTGTGATCGGGATTTTATGAGAGTCTTTTTTGAGAGCTTTTTATAAATTAACAGTGAATTCATGCCAGAGTGGTGGATGGTTGCTTTTTTTCTAAAGTTTGAAAGCACACTCCTCTGCTTTTGTCTGTGTTGTATAAACAGCCATCATTGACTGGCTCTGTGTAGAGCCATAAAGTGAAATTTAAGATTTGTGTCTTTTTTTTCTCCATTCACTTTATTAAACATTTCTATCCCCTACATTCCCCCTCCATTCATCTTTTGAACACTTGGTAACCTTTGGTCTGATACTGAAGGGCTCCTGTCCTCTGATGTTTCAGTGTGCCAGTGTTTTGCTGTGCTGGAGGATGGAGCTTTGGCACATAACCTGCAGGAGCAGGAGAGTAAGTACAATGTCAGGCAACCATTTGACAGCTACACACAACAAACATATAGTAATTTATATAAGCTGGAGCTGCTCTCCAGTCAGTCTCATGGAGTCACCGCCACTCACCAAAGCAGCCTAGGAAACCTAAGATAGTGACATTGAACATGTTTTTGTTTAGCTATTGGCTGTAACAGTCGTAGTTGTGGTATGTCTCAACAAACAAAGAAACATATAATTTGGCGTCTGTTTTTAGGATTCCTCAGAAGTGCACTGGTCTGGCATGTCACAAAGCTCATTTTAAATAAGCACAGCAGTTATGAATACTCCAAAAAAAATCAACAGATTTAGACTGGAAGTAATATCGTAATTATTAATCAGTATAATCTAGATCACACATGGTGCTTTATTGCCACACATTTGATATTGGCATACCCTCTGCTTTTCTCTCTGCCTTGCCCTCACAGTCGAACAATACTATACCACCAACATCCAGAAGAACCAGCTGGTGCAGAATGACATCCGTGTAGCCAAAAGGCTGCAGGATGAGGAGGACGAGCAGCGGGCCCAGCAGAGCGCCATCTTCAGGCAGACTTCCAGACAACTGTAGGTGACCCCTGCACCCCAAACACACTGTAACACAGCTCATAATGCTGCAGTATTCAAACATCACTGCATGGGCTCACTAATTCCAACAAACACCCACTGATGATACATATTTCGTGGGTTTTACTACATGTGTGTGTCATCTGCATTTATATTATACATACAAGTTTACTAAATGTGGATTTGCTGTGCAGATTTATCTTCTATTCTTAGAAGAAGTAATTTAGAATTCAGCTCTAAATTTCCTTTCCTTCCCTAGAGAGGAGCAAGACTTTGAGTACGCCCGTGTCATTCAGGATGAGATCCAGCGGTGTGCTGAGGAGGCCCAGAGGAGGGAGCAGGATGATGAGGTGAGTACGAATATGTGCAGTATGAGGATAACGATGCCCTTACATCTTACTC
>NW_019474494.1:0-1666 GCF_002814215.2 Seriola lalandi dorsalis | reverse complement strand
CAGATCAAATGTTGGTTGGGTTTCTTACTTTTAATACAATGGTGTGCTGCATCATTATGTAAACAGCGACTCCCAATGGCTACAATAAAGAATACGTAAATATATAATTGCAGTACCACATCTCATCCATAGAGGGCGCCAAGAACCCGTGAAATCCTGTAGGGGGAGGGGCGAGCGCTGCTGCAGGTTTGTTCAGTGGGCTATCTGAAGTCAGTGCGCTAACAAGCTAGTTAGCAGTGAGCGATGTGATGAACGCTGTCGGCGGTGCAGTAGCAACAAGAAAGTATGGACTAGCTAACCGAGAGTTATCCCGGTGTCTTGACAATCATTATCAAACTGTGGACCATTTCAGGTGGTCGTAATTAGCTGCTTCATTCATGCGGTCGCTGGTGCACAGGGGGGTTTGAGCTCCGAGTGGCGGGCAGGCTCAGTCATCAGCAGCTCGCTGGGACAACTGGGACAACACGGCTCACTCACCGGTACGACTGTTTTGCTGGTAGCATGCTAGCTGAGCTAAGATTAGCGAGAGTATTCAAACATACACGTATGGCTTGATATATTACAACATAGCTGCTGCAGTTTTGCTGCTTAGAGGAACATTTAGTGGTGTAGAGCATCCTCATGTAGCTAGCTTCTTTACACGGTTATTACAGTTACAGAGTTAGCAACGTAACGACGAGATAAAAGTGATCGGCGTCATGTAAATACTAGTGATTGTTAGCTGAAACTGACTTGTTAACGCACCAGTGTCGCCTCGATACTAGAGCTAATTCTGTGACTACGACTAAAAACTTTGCATGTGGTTGAAGTAGCTAGAAAATCTTAACCTCTATGCTTGGTTTAATCAGTATTGAGTTGCTGTTGTATCACACCATTGATAAGGGGTCAAATCAAGCTTGAACCAGTACGGTTTGTGTTGTTTCCAGCTGCTCTTTATTGTCATCATGTTAATTTTGCTCTCTTTGCTAACAGAGTAGGAGCATGGTGGTCCCGGACAGTGCCAGCGTGGTCCCCCAGCCTGACAATGGCAGTCCCACTGGCCTCACGGAGAGCCCCAAGTCCGGGTGCGAGGAGGAAGAGGAGGGGGGTCAAGACCTGGCAGGGGTGGAGCTGGAGGAGGTCCGAAAGCTGCAGGAGCTTGTTCGTAGGCTGGAGGTCCAGAATGAGACCCTGCGCAACAGGGGGAGCAAGACTATCATCCACAGAGGTGCCAGCAGCAACAGTAACCTCACAGCCGCTGCTAATATCAATGAGAGGCTGACTTGTGAAGGGGTGACCAACTCCCGTCTCAGGTTGGAGCACAGTGGTGAGCTGGGCAGCACAGACTTTGAACTGTCACCCCCACAGGACAGCAGCAGCAGCGAGGAGATGTCCCCTCTACCTGTAACCAACAGGCTGGAGGAAGAAGATGAAGAGGAGGAGGAGGAGGATCGGGGTCCATGTGGGGGCTTTCTCACCTTGACCTGCAGCAATGGAGTGGGAGAGACCCACGGGCAAATCGAGACACCAGAGAGCCCCTCTCAGGAAAGTTATGAGTCAGAAACACTTGCAGAGAGCGACTCAGGGGTGGACCAAACTGCACTGGATGAGGTGGATGTCCTAGATTTGGAGGATGAGTGTGCAGAAGTAGAGGACGAGGACAGCTGGTATGTTTCATCAGCTGTAC
>NW_019474493.1:0-6877 GCF_002814215.2 Seriola lalandi dorsalis | reverse complement strand
GAACCTCCTCATTATCATCTTTTCTATCACTCTATCTTCCCAAAAGCAAGGGACGACAACCAAAGAGAGGGAACAGAGAGGGATGGAGAGAAAGAGGAAGACACCACAGTTTTACATGCCTCTTAGAAACTGAGATTGCATCTCATTATCATGTGCTATAGTTTATTGTGCTTGGCTGTCAAATGAAAAAATGGAACAGAGAAGGGATGAGCTGGCTGCTGAGCCATCAAAGCTGCTGTCTGTGTGGTGGCTTGCCAGCACTGGCGGCAGTCTACTCTCACAGACTTGGTAACCCAAACACACCCGCACCCTCACACAGGCACAAAGAGATTCCAGCTTGTACACATGCAATAGTGATGAAGCACCAAATCAGACACAAAAAGGACAATTCACACATAGACACACATTGGTATTAATAATCAAAGGCTGAGATTACGCCAAGAATAAATAGACATTTTGAATTGAATATAGATGAGTACTTGAAGCTGTGTTGGTATGGGTCTTGAATATGTTGGGCGGTGTGCGTCAGCACCTGTGTGTATTTCTTTTTCTTTGAACAAGAGTGTATGTCTGCACAAAGTGAAGGCTAGATGAGAAAAAGTAAAAATGCATCCTGATGTTTTGCCCCAAGACCTTGATTTCCATTTGTGTGTGAGTGCCTGTTGGTGAAGCTTTCTTCCACAGCATGGCTGAATTGATTTACTGCACTGTTGCACCGCAGGCTATAACATACAACATGCAACTAAATTATACAGGCAAGTGAAACATAGAAACACAAGTTTACATAGAAAAGTGTGTGTGTTTATGCCGAACTTTGTCCTGTCCAACAGCTTGTAAGTTTTATTTTTTAATTATTTTTTTAAATACGTCATATCAACAACTGGAAAAATGCTGAATCGGTTAAAATTCCTTCTTTCTCACACAGATACACATCCCAAACCTCAGTTGAGCCTCTCCGGCAGATCCTCCCTTTAGGCTGCTTCGTAACAAAGCTCCACCAAACAGACCTCTGCAAAAATGGTTTAAGGTTATAGGATTAGGGCCATGACTGGGGTTAGACTCTGCCAATCCGAGTGAAGGATGCAGGATTTGTATGCAGCCCGAAAGGAAGTTCAAGGCTCAAGCCTGAGTAGGTCTAGAGCACATAGCACATATAGCACTGTTCCATATTCACTGGGAAGACGAGATACACACACCACCGTTGATTGGTTGGATCAGCAAGTTATTGATGCATCAAGATATGAAAACATTCTAGGGCAGTATGTTTTACCTGAAAAGTTGAGTTGGAGAAACTGAATGATGAGGGAGAGAATAGTACTATCAGTTGTTGTGACAGAAAGACAAGAAGTGTGAATCAAGAGGAAAGGTGTGGAAGGACATGTAGAGGGTCAATAAAGAGTAAAAAGAATACAAGATGGAAAACTACAGGCAAAAGATTGAGATGGAGAAAATGGAGATTGCATTTTACAAAAAAAGGACCAGGGGCCACAAAAATAGAAATAACAGATATAGACAGTGAGACAAACACAAGAGGGAAAGACAGCCACCAGTAGGACAAACAGATATATTAGATCTAGCATTTGTGCCAAGGTATCAATTGTATTTTGTCAGCAGGCCACTGTTTGTCACATTGATAATTCTCATAGCTCAAATGAGGGCAAATTTGTACAGATAGTGAAACTACTCAGCCAGTTTGATAGTACTCCAAGGTTTATTGTGACTCAGTCAAGAAAAATCCTACTAAAATAACCTCAGCTGGTTCTACTCGCAACACGTGCAAGAGCACATCTGAGGACAATATCTGTTTTGAAAAAGTCTAAGAAGAAATGCAAGAGGCATCTATCATGTTTAATTGGACCACTGATGTGATCCACTGTGAGGAGGCATCTTTGTTTTTTTGTTTTTAGAAAAGAAGAGAACTTACTCATTTGTGGAAGGAATTTTTTTTACCATATCCCTCTGTTGGTACAAACACGCACACATCTCTTGACAGGGGTTGGAGTGTACGGGCAGCCACAGTGTAGTGCCCCAGAACACTAATTCCTTGAAATAGCAATGATTTCAGATTCCTTCTTAAAGAATGACCCAGACCTGGAAGCTGCACACCATTGTAGCTGGTGTTCTTACAAGACTGAAAGCCCTCAGGACCATGGTGCAGTTCAAAAGCGTCTCTGAGAAATCTACCATTCAGGCTGGAGCAGTAGATATTAACATTCCTGATGTTATTCTAGGCCAGGCAAGGAACTTAGAAATACCTGCAAAAAGTTAAAGGTGCTGTTCCACATCAGTTACTGGAGACTATGAGCCACAGGGTGTGGAGGAGCATTACTGGGGCAGCCTGTACTTCATCATTTTTGATGCTCATATTCAGGAGATCCAGAGGCCATTTGAAGGGAAGGCGAAACTTAAGTAAAATCAAAACAGACGTTACACACCCTGACAGATCTTGATAAGTAGAAGGATGCCAGAGATGAGCAAGCAATTAGGATGCTCATGGTTTCTTATGTTTTCTGAATTTTAAGATGAGAAGTAGCTGCTGACTAAATTAAAGGTGTTTTACTCTGCATACATAAAATCCCAGAAGAGCACAGGTTATATAGAGTTACTTCAAATAAAGCTCAAGACTTGGTTTGTTTTTCCATCACTATTCAAATTTGTGAAAAATAGAGTCTACCAGCATCAGCAGGCTAGAAAGTGCAACCAGAGCCAAACAGATTGTCACTGTGGACAATGAATTTGTAGCTGTAGTACATTACGAAAAGTCTGAGGATGTCTGTTTCCTGACTGTTGCTGAAAGTTTTCTTTATTTTTAGAAAAAAACCCCAATGAAAAAAGGAAAATTAATAAAAGTTTCTGTTTCTCTTTGGGGGTTTTTTGTCCAACAACTCTCTATTATGCATCATTGATTTTTTTTTTCTCTCCCTCATTTTTCAATGAAAGCAGCACTTTGTGTGGGCTGAGAGGATAAATAGACAAAATGAGATCATGCCTAACATGTACAATAAAGAAAAAGCTTATATCTACAAAGCAACTGCACCTTAGACTTATCTTTAACTTCTGTTCCCATGTAAAACTCCTCACAGGAAGGGTAGACTGTCAAGCCCTTGATGTTCATAAATGTTCATTTTCTACTCAAACTACTCAGTGCGCAGTGAGTGCAGCTTCAGTAAATGTATTCCTCCATCTTCCTGCGTATTCACAAAGGGTCAGGGTTGGCATAGACCTTGAAACTTGCTGTCGTGGTAATGTTTTGATTATGCCTGGCTCCTGACACAGTAAAAACAAAAAGCACACAGTGTATCACAGAACAGGATACCCTTTCAACCCCCCTCCTACCTGCTCTCTATTTTTACTTTTCCTCCCCTTGTACATGTTACACCCAGACATATCAGATGGGTTTATTTCTTAAATCAATAGAAATAAAGAAGCAGGTGTCTGTGGGGTCATTTCACCAGGGCACGTCCCCTCCACAGGTTTAATGGTACATCCAGCCCCCGGAAGGCAGATGGATTAATTCTGGAGCTTGCGCTCACAACAATACTGCTATAAAACAGCCCATTGTTTTCTCTATCTGAAAGGACAAAAGATGATGAGTTTCTGCTTTGATGGATTAAACAGGTTTAGCAGGGCTTCCACTAAAATACAAAGCCGGCAGCATCTAAAACACCATTTTCTACCTCTCTAAAGGGCAAAGAGCAGGAGGCCTCCCTGTGTCATCTTGTTTCATTCTGACAAATTCAGAAATTTTACATTATCAGTTACGATAAATAACTTTTAATCGCAGGGCACTCAGATACAACTTCTGGTTGTCATCCAACTTTTGCTAGCGTCTCTTTTAAACTTCCTCCTCTTCTGGTTAGATTTGCTCTACCTGTGCAGGCCCCTCCTCCATCTCCATCTCCTCCTCCTCTCCCTCCTCCTTCTCCTCCTTCCATTTCTCTGAGTCATTGAGGGCATTTTGTGACTCATGTGTTTCCCCCCTCTCTCTCTCTTTTCGTCTTTCATCCCCCCCCTGTCCTCTCTGCATGTTTGTGTGATGGAGTGAGCGTTGTGATGAGGGCCCACTCAGCAGGCGTGTAGGCTTGACTCAGTTAATAATGGAACTAACGAGCATCAGCCCAAATGAGCTTTTAATGGGCTCTGTCTACCTGCGGCTACAGGAGAAGGATGGGGTGAAGGAGGTTGGGGAGGGCAGAAAGATGGAGAAGGAAGAAGAAGGAGAGGTCAAGATAGAAGAAGTGAGAAAATAAGAACAATCAGTTAATGTTGGAGCACACTGCAATCCAAGTTTTCTTATACATGTTTGTAAGTGCGTAGTACGTCATTTGTACTGACAGTTAAACAATTATATTTGACCTTGAGTGGGATCCATTATCCAAAGACACCTTGGCCAAATTGTGTAAATGGGACCTGTTTGACAAATTAAGTTGTTTATGCTAATTACGTCTGCTAGCTAACATTAGCATTACTAAATTTCCATGGAAATAGTTCTGCTATAGTTAGAAATATTTTCAGGAAAGCTTGCTGTACATAAATTATTTTGAGTGGTGCGGAGACACAGTAAATGTTTTTAACTTTCAGTATTGGACTTAAACATAATCTGCACCAACGTCCTTAACAGTGTTGAATCGATTCACTGTAACCTTGGACTATAACTGTGTCTGGTGTTTTGGCCACAGCTTTGCTGACTTCTAAACAATAGCAGATGACAATTTTAAAAGATTGGCTTCCTTAAAAATCAGTTTGAATTTTCTGTCAGAGCGTGCTTTATCAAATTACCAGTCTCATTACTAAATCATCAAATAATAAAACATTACATAGTTTCAGCAGCATAGTTGTCAACAATTTCTCAATAAAGTCAAAAGTTTTAAAAGTTTTTTATCAAACATATGGAGGGTTTACTTCTGCATTTATTTCAGCCCTGTGGGAAGCCTTAACTTTCTCTCTGTAAGTTTTGCATGAAAATAAACTTAGAAAAACCTGAAACACTTGAAGTTTGATTAGGCTTACTGCTGAGAGCAATGACTGTTTTTAAAAGTCTTCCTTGTCGGTCCATTTAGAATATTGTTGGATGGTAAATAAACACAATCATCAAATCATGTGCAAGTTTATGGTGTACTTTGGAAAACCTCGAAGAAAGACTCTTTCTAAGAGCTCAGACATTCTGTTGAACTGCTGAGTCACATTTGGCTTTTATTCCTTCATTTTAGTTTATTACATATTGTTCATTGCCCAGACACCTGTTGAGATTACATCAGTTTTGTTTGTTTTCGTGTTCAAAAGAAGGAACTCCCACCCAAAGTGCCATAAAACGATAATATTAAAATCATTATACTTAGTCACCATGTTGGGAAGCAAACTTTTTTTGTCATATTGTTGCCTAGTGGCACTCTCCCAATGTCAACCTTATTACAGAATAGCAAATAACATTTCAGAACAATGGCACATTCAAAAAGCTTTAGAAAATATGAAGAAAAAAATCCAGTCTTGAATATTATTGGTAGAAGGTTTAGATTTCAGAAGTGATTTTTCACTGCTTATGAAAGATGCTCACATAATCCTTCCCTTTACACAGGTCTGCTTTTACTTCACTTCAACCTACAGTACTCTTTGCTGTAGTCCTTCAGTGATTTCCTATAATTCCCAGAATGACTTTGGACAATCCCCAGAGAGGAGTTCTGAACCTTTAAAATCCATAAAGGATTTATAGAATGGTTGAGCACCAGGTGTAACTAGTATGAAATACAGCTTCATGTACAGGTATTAATGTAATTACTGATGATGCATTACATGTGCAAAATACCACATGAATTAAAAAATGAGATATCAATCAGAGATGGGAAAGAGAAAACGTTACACCTCGGTGATTGATGTGTTGACTGTGTGGTTGACAGACAGCTGCAGACTTGCATGGAAGTATAAATAGACACTTGATTGATATCACTCCATTGTGCAGTCTGGTTTTAGGGATGAATTTCTTCATCAGGATGCAGTGGCATCATTACTCATAGCCGTGTGGGTGCAGCTGTCTCCACAGGTGCTGCAACAATTGACATGAAGGTCCGGGGTTTAGGTTCTGAAAGGTTTTTCAGAGAGGAATCACATTACAGTAAATCTTGATGTTTTGCCTTTTGATGTTTGTTTTTAAACGTCTTATGTCTAAAGGCTTTCCCTAAAAGAAGTGAATAAAACATCACTCTTGCAGGCGCTGTCTCGCACTATCCAATTTATTATACAGACTTGAAAGTTTTCTTTCTTCAGTCGACAAAAAAAAAAACTGCCTGCTTTATTATCGTGTGTCTGCTTATTAAACCATTCATCTTTGACCTTGTGTGCTTTTGTTTCTTCAGAGTGCCGCGATGTGTTGTTACCCATGATGCTGCAGGAGTTGAGCGTGGCACTGAAAAGTATGGCCGACGGGCCTCATGATGAGAGGAGAAATAGCCTGGAGCTACTCAACAACATTCTGGAGGTGCTCAGCAGGAACAATGTGGTGAGACACACGGCAACCCTTTTTAGTAAAACACACAGTATCTGCAGACACAGACACTTTGTCATATAACTGCATTCTGCAGGATTGTTTCAACATGGACAGCTGTGAACTACACACTGAGATATGCATTGAGAACATAGTGAGATCTGACTGCTTTGGCCACATGTGGATGTTACTTTATAAAGTGTAGTGGTGATCATTTTCACATTCGGTCTTTGACCACCACACATGTTCCATGTTATTGCAAATAGCACAACCAACCACAGCCTCCGACTAAGGCAAAATGCCAAGTTGTTCTTTCTCTCTCTCTCTCCAGTGTCCCCTCATTTTTCTTATTTCTTTCCAGCTTCTTTCATTTAGAGTTCTTCTGTTTAGTTTTAGCCT
>NW_019474492.1:0-5330 GCF_002814215.2 Seriola lalandi dorsalis | reverse complement strand
AGTGGCCCAGCTTAATAATTAGTGTGGAATGTGAAGAAATAAAGGCAGATCAGATATAGAAGTTTTTTTAAATCTACTAAAAAATGAGCTCCAGTTTTGCTCCGGCAGTCTCAATGCAATGACACTGACATTTAAGTGGAACCTGTCAGCTCTCTTTTACGAGTTTGAGAAAACAAACATCAGTGTGTTGTTATGACAAAGTGCTTCCTGAGCATTTCTCATTCACTCTGAAATCTGAACGCATAACTTAAAAGCATCCTTTGGGGCCAGAGGCGGGGTTTAGGTCTGAATGCGTGTAATAAACAGTCACATGCATGCAGACAATACTTGGGACGGCCAGGAGGGATGCTCAGCGGGAGGTTTGATGGATTTGTTGAGGCATGAGGTGTCAGAAACAAAGTCCTCAGTGTGTCGAATGGAGGGCAGCGGCACTAATCTCAGATCAAGCCGCCTATTTTTGTCAAGGGAGTCGTCTGTCACACAAGAATTCAGACTGTGCTTTTATAGCTTGTCATACTATATCAGCGATGGCCTCAGGCACTGAGTCCTCTCACTCCCTCTGCCACAAACAAACAAACAAACAAACAAACAAACAAACAAACGAGTGCAGCTCAAAGGGAAGCCAAAACTATTTTACTTTTCTGACGCCATCAACCTGCAGTTCGTGGCACTGGTCAGCTGTCAGCTGTGCAGTTCTTAATGTTCCTTCCATGTGATTTCACTTTTTCTAAAATATAAACTGTTCTTCGGGGATCCTATTAAAAATGAATCTTTGTTCAACACTGCGGGTATTTTTCCTGCACTGTAGAGCCATAAAACACACCACCTGCATCTCTTCGTGCTTCTCATATCCAGAGACTGATACTTAAGATTGGATGAGATTTATTGCTCCCATGCAGTAAAGTTTGAATCTGGAAACGTTTCATGGCACTTGACAAGAAAACAGCTCTCAGGACCCCTTAATGGACTTCATTTCCCAAGCACTCTGAGCGCTGCCGGGAGTAATCACGATGGCATAAAAATAACATGTGGTCGGATAGTGAGCAGTAAACAACAATTAAGAGACCCCTTGCATAGCTCATGAAATGAATCATTGAAAATGCACTTACACCATGAAGACGGCTTCAGCCTCTCGACCCTAATTGACCATGAATTATTCAGCTGGCGAGCGGGATTAGCGGCACCGCTAGTATGCTACTGATTGACACGTTCATGATTTTTCTTTGTTATTTGCAAAAATAGCTTAGAAAAAAAACATTCATCTACAAACTGCAAAAAAAAGCATAGCATCTCACTGCTAGCAAGACGGGGACATAATGTGTCTTGACTGTTTGTTCAGTGCATGAGTGAGTAATACTCAACACATCCCCCCTGAGAGCAGGGAGGCTTGAAGTCAGTGTGACACAGGTGACATGAGAGTAAAAGTGGGTAAGTGGGAGAAACACTGCAGAGGGGGTGAGGGAGTGCATAACTGAGAGGAGAAAGAGATACTTCATCGGGCATGAAAGGACCTGCAGCAACACAACACTCTGTGGCTTGTTTGCAAGTGAACGAAGCCAGCTGTGACGACAGGACATCACATCAATCAGCTGTTGGCTGAACAGGGACAAGGTGACAAGATGAGGCGCCCAAACACATCAAGTGGCACAGAGGAGATCGTTTTTTTTCCTACCAAGCTCCGACAGCCTGGGGACAGTTGTATACAGTTGTATATTAAGTTTGACCAGGTCGCAACTCAAACACACACCACATATGATATAAATGCTCCAGTTCTGTGTGATGACAGGATGGAATAATAGGCTATTCAAATGAATGACAAAAGATGAGTCATTATTACAGTATGCGGTGAGTTGTGCTCTACGATAATGACGCTGAATACTGAGCAGAAGCAGCAGAAAATCCTGACGTGGTCGCATAACTTTGAAAAGGTAGATGATGGTCATATGAATACGGGTTAAAACAGGGTGCAGCCTGTACTTCATCACTTCTGATACTTAGTATTTGACTAAAGGTCCTGATGCATTTAAGGGCCTCCATTAAATGCATGGACCTTTGGTCAGGACCTTTTCGCTCTATATTTCTATGTCTCCACACTGGCAATAGCCAGGGCCAGAGGCATTACGTTTTCAGATTGTCTGCCTGTCCGTCCCATTCTTGTGAATGCGATATCTCGGTAACGCCTTGAGGAAATTTCCTCAAATTTGGCACAAACATTCACAAGGACTTAAGGATGAACTGATTAGATTTTGGTGGTCAACTGCCAAAGGTCAAGGTCACTGTGACTGTGGCCATAACTCACAAATTCATACGCCAATTATGACACAATTTAACACAAATGTCTAATAGAATAAAATGATGACTTAATAGTTGTACTTGTGGGAAATGCACTAAAATGCTGACTTAAACCTCACCATCAGTTATTTGTATTCTGAAGTACATTAAATACCTATAATATTACTCAAGTAGACTGTTTTGGGAGAATGAGCTGAGCTTAAAGCAGATGACCGTATAAAGAAATGTGTGACTGACGTCAACTTGTCACAGAAGTACAAAAAAACATTGGAAACCAAGTTCAGAGCATTCTGATGTCTGAGTTTTCAGCTTTCAGGCATTACTTTCACAAAATTTTAATTAGAGCTGTACGTGACTGTTCACAAATTGTCCCTGTGGACCTTCACTCACATGGGCAAGTGAAAAGATTGACATCATGCACCTCACACAGCTAAACAGACAAAAGTATATTTTTAAATCAGACGGTGTCTGCAACCCAGTTGAGACAGCTAATTCAAGTTGCCCTGCAACAAATACACATGACATGCTCCACTCTCTGCATCACAAATTCAATGTACCCTCACAAACTCATGATCTATTCATCAAAATAGCGGCCCTCCTTCTGCTCTGCCAATGCCACTGTTGTTATTATGTAAGTATGTCCACACACACACTGCTGCTGCCTGCTTGGCTTTAATCAACCACACCACTATAACCTCCACCTGTAGGCTCTGGCTGTGTTCTCTGGGGAGAAGATATATGCCATCATCACTCCCCCACCCCCACCCCCCTTTCTCTCTCTGCAGGAAGTGATGATGTCAAGAGCCAAGAAACCAAACATTAATTGTTCTGCTGTGCTGTATTCTTATGTAAATAAACATTTCCCTGTAAGCTGACTGACTGAGCTGAATATTTCATAGAGGAATACAAATGAAGGAAGCATTTAACATGGGGATGAGAAGACGTGTATGAAAATTATGTGAATATGCTTGAGACCTGTCACTTCAGATGAGCACAAATGCAAATCAAGACAAACACATCCCATGTGAAATTCTTCCAAATTAGTAACTTGAAAACACATTTGTATCACAGGTCTATGATGAATTTTTGTTCTGCGTTTTGAAGCTTTGGTACAAATTACGTGGGGGGGCTTATTACAACGTGTCATTTCTGAACAACAGACCATAATAACCAGGATTGTATCAAAATGTCAAACCTTTATTTCATGTTCAGTCACTTCATTAAGTCTTTTTTTTTCAACTTTGCAACACACAATATACTAATATACTAATTCTGAGTAAGGCTGCAGAAATACACAATAGAGAAGTTACTGGCAGGCTGAGATGTATAACCTGCAGACAGGGTCTAGATTTAACAAGGATACAGGACCTTCCCCAGATGTGGTAACTAACCTCAGCATGAAAATGAATGTATTCAAGCTCAACAGCTTCTGTTGAATGGCTGAGTTTCATCTGTCAGAACAGTATCATTAATCTCATGACTTAAAGGGATAGAGGTAAAATGTGAACTTTACTGGGACTGGCCATCATGGCTTCCTCAAATCCAGACGGCCTGAACTCAAAAGTATGTTTAAAGTTTTAGGTTGGGGGGAAAATACTGCAGAGTGCCATGTTTCCCTTGCATGTGTGAGTCTGCATTCCTTTGCAACCTGGAGAGAAATGTGGGGTTGGGGATTAGAATATGTGGCATCAAATATCATGGCACAGCATGATGAAGCACTTGGACTAACCCTGTCTGTTGTTACATAAATGTGATGTGTGGAATATTTAGCTTCAAACTGTATCATGGTGAACATCTGGAGACAAATGGAAAACTGTTTTTAGATGGTATGAAGTCAGATATTCTTTGACGTCTCTTAGTCTGATCTATCGTCAGCAACTTTAGAGTTATAAAAAAGGACACAGCTGTAATACACTCATAAGTCTGTTGATATGTTAATGGGTAATCAAACACTCATGTGTTGTTACCCTGGAAACAAAAGAGCAACTATTCTGAGCCAAGGAAAAAGTAGGAAGTAGCATCTCCCCATGAAGTGTGCAGAGTCCTGTTAATAACAGAAGTCCACTCAACTTCCTTTCTCTTATTACTCACATTTTTTCAATGTCACTCATTCCTCTACACATAATAGAGGGAAACGTGCAGAGAATTGAGGTGGTACAGAAACAAGGCACTGTGTGTCTTTGACACTACTGGGGTTGTAAGATCTTTGAACCTGTACTTTTTCCCTTTGTATTGCTTTTACCCCCAGTATCCCTGATTCTCCTTGAACCTCTTGTCTTATCCATTATAAAGATTTAGTGCAAAGGGCAGATGTTGGAGCAGTACTTGCGAATTCGAAAGGCCATTTGAAAAAGCATACACAACTGTCCGCAGATAGTGTAGGAATAGTGTAGAAATATACGCCATTACATAATTTAAAAGAGAAACAAAAAAGGAAAACAAAACTTTATAGTTTGTTGTCAATGGATATGACATTGTGCCAAATTAGTCCTTCAAAGTTTTGTACCCCCCCAGCTGTTTCCTCTATAGAGCCACTACATGGACACACACACACTTTCACATGACTAGACCACAGAGTAAAACCATTTTTAACGGAGGGAGCACTGACGTCTAACTCAAAGCAGCACTATGACTTCACACTGAACTGCTTAGTTAAAACACTGAACCGCTGAGTTCAAATTCTTTCAAATTTGACCTAGACCACTTAGTTCCTCTCATTCGGACTCACCATCTCGACCGGGTGATGAACACAGTGCTCGGCTTTTGTCATATTTAGCTCCTCTACAATTAGATACTGTACCAACTTTAGCCAAGTGGCCAGGGTTTTTCCTGCATAGAGAATTGCGAGGCGGCCGCCTCTGTCAAATTTCGTGCCACCTCCGCCTCCTGACAAAATTCTAGTAGGCCTACTTGTTTTCTCTGTACTCGATGAATTTGATGTTTGTAACTGCAATTGCGGCTGTACACCCAGCTTCTTGAAAGGTTTCCCCTAAATTATCGTTACATCCCATCTTTTTTTTTTTTTTTTTTTTTTTCCA
>NW_019474491.1:0-1666 GCF_002814215.2 Seriola lalandi dorsalis | reverse complement strand
GGTGCAAGCCATGTCCTGTCTAATTCAAGGAAAAATCCAAAGCCAAAGGCGAGACCCATGCTGTGCTCGGTGCCTCGGCAGGATTGACTCTGGGTGCCTTCTGATAAATCTTTAATTCCCCAGTGGGTCTGTTTTTGTATCCTTCCAAAGATTTGCGGGGAAGCTTGTTGTACTTGGTTTAATTTCCTCAGAACAAAGCTCATCTGATCTTCCCACCCAGACTTGTGTGTGGCATTAAGGCTTCATTTTCATTAATGTTGGAGGGGCAGCACGGGAATCTCATTTTAATTTGACATTTAAACATCTGTTTTCAATTTCCTGAGGCAAAGATTGCATGTGCGTGTGTGAATGTGTGAGTGTGTGGGTGGACAGGGGATAGTTTGTGGGGGTGATGAACCTGGGAGTTTTCAGAGCTGAGAGCAGCCATCTCAGCTGACCTTTTAAAGGAGGGTTTGGGTGTAAAAAATAATGGCAGCTAATTGTGTTAGCCTCAGCACAGCTCCAATTTGCTACTGTGAACCTAGGGAACGATTTATCATAAAGTACAGCAGAGCGTGGTTAGACTCGGCTTGGCAGGGCCGAACAGATGTTTGCCTCTGCGAACTGAACCTCTGCTTTGATAGATATGGTTGTTTTATGCACAGTCAGCTGTTTGTCTTGCAGTGAGACAGCCAGATGAGAGATGATTTGTTTTCGTTTTATCCTATTGAAAAGAGGAAGTGCAACGCAGAAGAGATCCCTTCACCTTGACAAAGTGTATTGATATCTGTCCAGGTCCGGATGTCCGCTCCGTTTCATCCCGTCGTCAGCATATTTGAGCAAATCCAGGACGGACAAAGAGGCGTCTTCATGCTGGGGGCCTGTGACTTTTGCCCATTTCCACATATTAAGTCACAAACTGAAAACTGAAATCTCTCTGTACACTCACAAACACACATACACACACACACACATTGAGTTTGGCCTCCCTGTTAATAGCGAAGGAAATATTATCTGCTAGGGGACAGCTGCAGGCTCACTAGAGAAACAGAATGGTAGAGTAGGCTCATTATCCCAAACACAGACACAGACCACACCGCGCACACACACACACACACATGCACACTTTCAGGACAGCGCACAGCGTGAGAGCCTCTCTATCCCATTTTTTTCACCCAATTCTGAGTCCCAGAGCAGGAACAGTGAGGGAGTCAGGCGAGCGGGGCCTCGTGCAGTATATACACAGGAAGGAGGGACGCTGGATACCTTATTTAAACCAGGGAGGCCAGAGGCAACCAATTCCACCACAGCTCCGGATCTGACAGGGCTTCTGGCGGAAGAGTTGGGGCTTTGTACCCCATCCAGATCTGGGTCCATCTGTCTGTCTGACAGACTGTCTGGCTGCCTCTGCTTCCCTCTCGTTCACTCTGCCTCCATCCCAAAGGATTTTGTTTTCCACCGCACAGATGTTCGGGACTGTCTGCTGCGCCGCTCTCAGCTGTGTTTATAACAAAGAGGTGTTGGTTTGGAGGAGCAGAGAGGGCAGCAAGGTGGGGGAGTGAGTGCTGTTGAGGAGGGGTGGAGGTCACTGCGCTGTTGGTGTAAACACTGGATGATGCCAGCTCTCCCTCTGGCCTCCAACTAGTCAATACAACATCCCTTTTTTTTCCTTTTTTTTTTTTTTTTT
>NW_019474490.1:0-1666 GCF_002814215.2 Seriola lalandi dorsalis | reverse complement strand
CAGGAACACCACAGAGACAGGAAGTCCCTCCTGTCAGGTAAACACTCGCTCACTCACTCACTCACTCACTCACCCACTCACTACAGTGTTAGTGTTTTATCCCTTTTTTGTCACTTTTCTCTCCCCTAATGTTGTAACTTCTAAACTTTTTATCATTCATTTTTATTTTATTTATTATTATTATTATTATTATTATTATTGTTATTATTGTTATGACACCAAAGGGAAACTGATTGACAACGTTACCACAGTACTACAGTGATTGCTGAGCTGCAACATACGAGCTAAAGCACGAAGCTAATGCTAGCACTGGTGCAGAAGTACACGGGACTGTGCAGCATTAGCCGCAGTGCTAATGACTCTGTTGTTTGACCATCTGTGTGTGGAAGGAAAAACTACTGGAACTGAGTGTTTGTCATGTTTCCTGCAGGAAGAGACTCTGCTCAGGCGACCAGGAGCCCAGTCAGCAGGAAGCAGAGCGGCAGGGTCAGACCTCAGAGGAGCCCACAGGTCAGAGGTCAGCGGCGTCTGAGCAGACTCATGAAAACAAACCTGCATCTTCTCACGAACCCTCAGAGCTCACAGAGCGAGAACACGCCGCCTCACCGCCGCCGCAGGCTCGTCCCCTCTCCCCGTCACAGTACATGAGGCGCCTGCCCCCTCCTCCGGGCTTCTACCTGTCGAAGGAGCACAGCTACGCTCAGCTCTGCCCCCTGCTGTGGAGGAGACGCTACGACCAGGCTATCGACTGCCTGGAGAAGGCCTTACGACAGCTGCATGCCGCCCGGCGGAGGGAGAACCGGCTGCGCAGCACCGTGCTGAGGCTGCGTGATAAACGGCTGAAACACACTGTGCTCGTGTCACAAGACGGTTGTAAGAGCAGGGGGAGCTGGACGCCAGGGGGGGAGCGGAGACGAGGTAGAGGAGGCTCTCACCAGGAGGAGAGTGAGACTGATGCTAAATGTGAGGACACGGGGCTGTTTGAGGACAGATGTGTGGACCACATGGAGCTGGGCTGGTCCGAGGAGGAGAAGGGATTCTGCTTTTACTGCGGGAGGGGGCAGGTCCAGGCGGGTCAGGTCGTACACAGACTTTCAAAGACCGAGAAAAGTGTCCCGCCCACAGAGCACGAGGACTCGGACAGGACTCAGAGAGAGGAACATACCAAAGACACACAGAGAGTCCGGCTGGAACCACCGCCGGGAAAAAAAGTAGAAATCAACGACTCAGATGTTGCACAGTCCCAGGTCCTGCTCCAGACCCCCCGTCTCCACCATGTGATCCCTGCCGCAGCGCCTCCGCCTGATAGTCTACAGCTCTCCGACACGTGTGAGGGGGAGTCTGACGCCGCGGCTCAGGAGCATCACCTGGACCTGCAGCAGCAGCTGTTCTGGATCCAGGACGGCGCCGAGGGTCAGGTCATCCTGGTGCCTGTCCCCGCTGAGGACGGATCACCAGGCTTTCTCAGGATGGAGGGGGTCGTTGACGAAGCACAAACCATACTGGTGTCACAACTGGATCTCAAAGGAGACCCGAGTGGAGGTCTGGCCTGTGATTACGACCACGAGCCGCTGACTGTCATCAACAGAGAAGATGTGAGGGAGAAACTGAAGGAACACCTGGAGGGATTCCACCTTCAGCTGAGCACCGAGTTCATAAACTGACA
>NW_019474489.1:0-4769 GCF_002814215.2 Seriola lalandi dorsalis | reverse complement strand
TATACGATGTCGTTTTTATGCCTTACTATACTATGATGTTTTTATGTCTTACTATACTATGACGTTTTTATGTCGTTTTTATGCCTTACTATACTATGACGTTTTTATGCCTTACTAAACTATGACGTTTTTATGACTTTTTATGCCTTACTATGCTATGACGTTTTTATGCCTTACTATACTATGGTGTTTTTATGACTTTTTATGTCTTACTATACCATGACATTTTTATGACTTTTTATACCTTACTAAACTAAGACGTTTTTATGACTTTTCATACCTTACTATACCATTACGTTTTTATAACTTTTTATGCCTTACTATACTTTGACGTTTTTATGCCTTACTAAACTATAACTTTTTTATGACTATTCATGCCTTACTATACTATGACATTTTTCAGACTTTTTATGCCTTACTATACTATGACATTTTTATGACGTTTTCATGCCTTACTATACTGTGTCGTTTTCATGCCAAACTGTACAATGACATTTTTATGCTTTACTATTCTATGATGTTTTTATCTCGTTTCTATGCCTTGCTATACTATGGCGTTTTTATGCCTTGCTATACTATGATGTTTTTATGCCTTACTAAACTATGATGTTTTTATGACTTTTTATGCCTTACTATGCTATGACGTTTTTATGCCTTACTATACTATGGTGTTTTTATGACTTTTTATGCCTTATTATACTATGATGTTTTCATGCCTTACTATACTATGTCGTTTTTATGACTTTTTGTACCTCACTATACTATGACATTTTTTATTTCTTACTATACTATTTCATTTTCATGCCTCATTATAATAAGACTTTTTTATGCCTTACTATACTAAGACGTTTTTATGACTTTTCATGCCTTAATAAACTATGTCGCTTTTATGCCAAACTTTACAATGACATTTTTATCTCTTCTCATACTATGATGTTTTTATGACTTTTCATGCCTTACTATACTATGGTGTTTTTATGACTTTTTATGCCTTATTATACTATGATGTTTTCATGCCTAACTATACTATGTCGTTTTTATGACTTTTTGTACCTCACTATACTATGACATTTTTATTTCTTACTATATTATTTCATTTTCATGCCTCATTATAATAAGACTTTTTTATGCCTTACTATACTAAGACGTTTTTATGACTTTTCATGCTTTAATAAACTATGTCGCTTTTATGCCAAACTTTACAATGACATTTTTATCTCTTCTCATACTATGATGTTTTTATGACTTTTCATGCCTTACTATACTATGTCGTTTTTATGACTTTTTGTACCTCACTATACTATGACATTTTTATTTCTTACTATACTATTTCATTTTCATGCCTCATTATGATAAGACTTTTTTATGCCTTACTATACTAAGACGTTTTTATGACTTTTCATGCCTTAATAAACTATGTCGCTTTAATGCCAAACTTTACAATGACATTTTTAACTCTTCTCATACTATGATGTTTTTATGACTTTTCATGCCTTACTATACCATAACATTTTCATGATTTTTTATGCATTATTATACTATGTTGTTTTTATCACATTTTACGACTTACTATACTATGTCATTTCTATGCTTTACTTCACTATGATTTTTTTTATGACTTTTAATGCCTTATTATAGAATGTCGTTTTTATGACTTTTTGTGCCTTAATATACTATGACATTTTTATGCCTTACTATACTATGACGTTTTTATGCCTTACTATACTATGATGTTTTTATGACTTTATATGTCTTATTATAATATGACATTTTTATGTCTTTTCATGCCTTATTATACTGTCGTTTTTTTGCCTTACTATACTATGTCGTTTTTATGCCTTCCTATACTATGACATTTTTATGCCTTTACTTTACTATGACTTTTTTATGACTTTTAATGCCTTATTATAGTAACTCGTTTTTATGACTTTTTGTGCCTTACTATACTATGACATTTTTATGCCTTACTAGACTATGTCATTTTAATGCCTTATTATACTATGACATTTTTATGACTGACTATACTATTAAGTCTTTATGCCTTACTATACTATTAAGTATTTATGACTTTTTATGCCTTACTATACTATGTCATTTTTTTACATTTCTCTGCCTCAATATAGTATGAAGTTATTTGATATTTTCATGCGTTACTATACTATGACGTTTTCATTGCCTTACTATACAGTGACGTTTTATGCCAGAGTATAGTATGACATTTTTTGACATTTTATGCTTTATTATAATATGACGTTCTTTGACATTTTTATGCCTCAATATACTTTCACGTTTTGGGGGAGGCAGGATATCAGAATTCTGATCGTTTCATTTTCAAGCACATTTGGTAATCTATGTCGATCAATGTTTTCCCACTTGAAAGAATGTGAGACGTCGCCATAAATCTCTTGTATTCCATGCTTCATCCAGAGCAAGCTCAACCTCAAATAGTCACTGGTGCACAATGGATTATGGGATACTGAGGATTCACAGGTTGTGTCCTCCAAATCCAGTGAGAAATGTGACGAAGTTTGTCGGCCTGTTATATTGAATTCAGGCTAGAAATGTTCCATCTGGATCCATTTACAGTATTGCAACATACTCATACAGTTGTTTCTTGCTTCAACAAACCACTCCATGAAGATGTGATAGAGCTATGTGCCTGCAAAACAATAGCCAAATTTTCATATTGATTTGTAATTCCGAGTGTGAGTCATAACAAAAATAAAGATACTTCCACTGATTTTGCTGATGTGCAGCTCCACATAGCAGTTTTACTGGCATCCTGAAGAAACTGTGCACAGCACATTCATTATTAACAAATGCTCACCTGCAGTGAATTTATTCAAACACATACCAAAAGCAAGAGTTAGAGTTGTAAAAATTTGAGTTGTAAAATTTTGTTGTTACTGATGTTCAAGAAAAGAACAAATGTGTCACTTGTCACATTTTGCCTCTGGGCAAAGATAAATGTCCTAATTTTTTTCGAGTTCGACGGCTTTAGTGACCTGGAGAGATGTTATTTCACACAACAAAACAAAAAAACAATCACACCAAGATATTCAAAACACAGGCCTTTCATTCTTCCATATTAGGCACATTTACACTACACTACTTCAGTAGGGGAAGATGGACATTCACCATATCCTGGATTCAGGCTGAAAAAAACAGATGTGTCGTAAAAACGAACTCTATAAATACTATTGACATTGTTTTGCTTTGATTGATTGAAGATGACTTTCAACCAATGTGACTTCTGTCAAATGGATATTGGTGGTGTGAAACTTAATAGGATCAAAGTGGAAGCTAAGTACATTTTTGATGTCAGTGTTTGCCTACACATCAATCACTGTGGCTCTGAAGTAGCCGAAAAATGATACAGCTGTGTGTAAAACCCAAATATCACTCCCATTTTCTGTCAATTATTCATCGTCTCTTGATAAGACCATGACCTGAAGTATCTCCTTGTCAGAGGTCTGTGCTTTGACTTCTTCTCAGCTGTTTTTAGAGGATTCATGAAGTTCTCTTGTGTCAGTAGAGCAGGAAGATGAGTGTGTCCAGCTGACTCCGGTTTTGGGGCAAAAAACAGCCATTACATGATTTGGTTGGAGGTTACAGGGGTCAAGACAGTCATCTGTAGTCAGCTGACAGGCTGAGCCACTCTCTGATAACAGGCCAGACGGGCAAAGGACAGGAAAAGCATGACCTGGCAAACAACACATGACCCCAACAGAGATCTTTGTCTATTTGTCCTTGTTTGTCCCTTTTATTCTCTCAGAGTCTGTCTGTCAGTTTCCTTTGAAGTGTGTTACACTCATCTCTTCTCAACCAAGCACCTCTCTTCTCTCTCAGTACTGAAGCTTTTTTTGAGTTATTGATCTGTTGTTGTTGGAATCTTTAGAATTGCTTCTTTTTTTGTCGTTTTTCTTTTTGGATTGTTCCCATTCTCAGATGTTTGTTGTTGCAGATTACTGACACTGAAATTCCAATCAGAGAGTGAAAAAGTCAAAGAGAATTCATTACTATTTTATATATAACTCAAAAGTAAAGTAAAGCATTTTTAAGGCAGTTTTCTCAGATCCATGACAAGTTCAGTAGACTCCAGCAATTACCTTTTAGCTCTTCTAATTAGCTATTTGTCTGGAACACAGTGAATCTATTGGACTTTTTTAATTCAGTTTTGGTTTACATGACGTAAATGAGCAATTTCTTCCATTTCATACAGTATTCAAACTGCAGTTTTCATCTACAGTTTAGAAAAATGATATTTATGTCTATTAAAGTACCACCTAGATATCTTTTCTCCCTCTGGCGTGCTTTGAAATAAATATATGTCAGATCAACTTTAAAAAAAAGTATTATAATCCGATCACTATATTTTTTATTAACTGTGATGGAAAGCCGTTAACAGTTTTTAAACTTACTTTAATCTTGTTAAAGTAATTTGCTCCATCAACTTTCTTATCCCATCAACCCAGCTCTAATCCTCAGATTATAAAGGCAATACACAGTCACTGAGAAGTATATTCTATCCTCCATTTCCCCATACAATCAACTTTTTCCACTCCCTCTCCTTTCCCTATGCCACTGCTTTTCCCTCCCTTTTTTCTTCCTCTTCACCTCCTCCTTTTCCCCACTCCCTCCCTCGTCCCAGCTCTCCTTCTCCTCCTCTGTCTGTTAATGGAGTGTTGGCAGCGAGCCAGGGGAAGCCTTGCTCTGTAGGTCTTCCCTCCTTGGCAGAGCTCCCAGTGAGTGTGTGTGTATGTGTCTGT
>NW_019474488.1:0-1667 GCF_002814215.2 Seriola lalandi dorsalis | reverse complement strand
AAAAAAAAAAATGCATACACCACATAATCTATCAAATGCACCCACACTACGCAGCTATAGTGCAGCATCAACACACATAATGAATGACTCCCACATAGCCAGCATGTAAAGCAACAGAACAGCTGGCTTTCTCTACTTAAATAGATCATTACCATCCTTTGTTACAGATTGCTGTGTGGTTTTGCATCCATGAATGCTTAGCACTGCAAACACAGGAAGGCTGTGTGTGAACTGCAAGTGTGTGAGGGGGTGGACGGTAGTGAAAGAGAAGTATGCATGCAACTGTGTGTGGATGCAGTCAGAGGTTTTGTGTATGTGTGTGTATGTTTGGAGGGTAACTGGTCAGTGCCAGGATTTGAGGAGTGGACTTCCTTCCTGACTTGTCCCAGCACGCGAACACGACTCCCATTCCTCCTCCTGTCTGGCTCCTTAATACTCAAAAACTTTGAAGAGCTACAGCTGCTGCTGCACAGCTCTTTATGGCCTGAAAAATTCAAGCAGGTTGCACCCCCAACAGCTTCCCAATCGGTAATGATTTCAGTGGACTTTTCTTCCATCTGCTGTCAAAGGCAAAACACACTATGTGACAGATAGGACAGCAACATGCTTGGGAGATTAAAGCCATAGAGAGCTCATGCACTACCACTATTTTTTTGAGGGGGCAGCAGAATATAAATGAGGAAGCACATAAATTGTTTTAGTCTAAATGTCAATACTAGCTTTAAGTGATTGGTTTACAGTCTTGTTGATGGGAAATACAGTAGCTCACCAGCCAACGACCTTTACCTTTTGATTAGCTGTGCATGTTTGTATATACAGTATGTGCAGCATCCTGTGTATGTGTGGCAGAGTAAGAGGTTCGTGCCATGCTACCGTGTGTGCTGCTGAACTCTGCACTGGCCGTTGTGTGTAAGGAAAAGCAATAGGAAGACCAAGGAGGGTGATTAAAGTGAAACTGTTGCCCCTGTGGCTGTTCCTGCCCGCGCAGTGGGACAATAGGAGGGGAAGCCCTTCTCCTCTCCTGTTTCACACCCGCCCTGCCTTCCCCTCGGCCCATTTTACTTTGCCAACTCTCCTCCCCAGTTTCTCTCATCCTATTTACATTAGTGAAGATAGATTTCTGTCAAGGGAGAGTTTTCCTTGTATGTTAAATATACATTTAAACATATCTAACTTTTGCCTTAGTGTTGCTCTTTAAGAGCCAAAAGTTGATTATCTCCTCGGCTGCCAGCTGGGAAACACCCTTATACACATCAAATGTATATAAAATAAAGCTTACTGACATGACCAGACTTTTCTTAAGGAGTATTTGGAGACAATGGGTATCATTTCTTTTAGCATTTGTCTTCGGTGCCAGGTGGGTGGTGTTACCACAGTGTCAGCACTATCTGAGCTTGATGTGGTTGCAACCAGGTAAAAACAGACAGCAAGCATTGCTCTGTCTCTGCTGCAGACAGAATATCTTTCAGTTGCATGCATACACCAGACATCTGTGTTTTGGCTCTATTATAGATCTAAGTTACCTCCTCTGATCTCTGTTCTCAGGATCCTGATAGCCCCTGAGGGCCCTCCTTTGTTTTAACCCTGAATGCCACCTGTTAAGGACATGTTGCCTATGACAGCTTTTTTTTTTTTCTGAAATTCAGACAGGCAGCATAGCTTCTCTT
>NW_019474487.1:0-1667 GCF_002814215.2 Seriola lalandi dorsalis | reverse complement strand
TCCACAGTAGTTCAGAGTTTGGCACCAACAATATAAAAACATGTTAATCAAAAATAAAGTGTACACCCCAAAATAGCATTGAACAAAATGCCTGAATAAAAAGGGATAAATAAAAGAAATGAATTTAAAAAAATACAAACATTTATGTAATTAAAATGCATTTCACTTGGAAATAATGGTGAATTATCCTATTCATTTTTGAAATAAGAGTTTAACTTTTGGTCAGTCAGCTTCGGCTTTATAGATTTTAGAGGTGCTATACCTTATGTTCTTTTTAAAAACACCCACATTACAGATCACAGAATCACATCTTCATGGTGACTTCAACAGCCTACACAGTAATAACGGCAAGGCAATGTTTTTAATACAAACTCAAAAGTAACAGTGCTTATCTTTTTAGGAAAGTTTGTAGTTCTGTATTTCTTGTGATTCAAAGAGAAATCTGGGTGACCAGTTGTTCCGCTCATCAAAATAGAAATACACTGACCACAGAGTGACAGACAGACATTACAACTACAATCCCCTTCATTTCAAAGAATGCTGATTGAGCTTTAAACTTTCTAATTAGTTTGATTGAAAATCTGACTGTCGGGTCTGTCTAGGTCAGTCAAGCTGAGACAGGAGCTGTAAAAGTTGTTTTGGGCAACAAGGTTAATATATGAAATGCATGGCTTTGGATTTCCTTTGCAAAACATCTCTCTCTCCTGATTTGGAAATGTCTAAGGGCCCACAAAATGCATTCTATCATTATCTAAATGTCTTCTGAAAATATATATTAGTCACAGTGAGACTCAAAAGGGAAATACAACAAATGTGGCTACAGGTATTATCAGGGACGGACACTAGTAGTGGTGTGTTTTGTTCAAAGAGAACTATGATGGAATGTTCTGAAATTACAAAAGTCCTAATGCAACAGTAAAAGTACACAACAATACTGCGTCTGGTGCGTGTGTGTGTTTGTGTTTGGGGTACGCAGCTGAGCTGAAAAAGCAGCAGGATTTGTGCTCTGATAGATTTGTGTCAAAAAAATCATCTGATGAAGAACTCCTCGTTTCTGCTGAAGAAGAGAGGAGCACAGCCAACGTGAGAAGCTGGACAGATCTTTGAATAGGCACAGACGTTGGTGTGGAAAAGTCTTAAGGCACTAAAATTTGGTGTGGGGAAGACCTTTTAAGGCACTTATCTAATGCAAAGGTCTTCTTTTCATGAAAGCAGGAGGAGGCTTCCTTCTTGTAAGGGGTCTCACGTCTTCCTTCTTTACTCACTCTCCCCTCTTCTCTCTACTCTGAGGGATTGTGAGCATCTGCAAGCAGCTCGGGCCTATAACATTCAATCGGACACTGGATGTTCTGGACAAGGAAGAAAATGAAGGGAAAACAGAGAGGAGGACAGGATTAGTTTTAACTAGACTTACACCAAGTTCTACAAAATCAATGATGAACCAAAATGAACCTTTTGTGTAATTGAATAAATGAGTGAAAAAAATGTGCAGGATATTAAATTCAATCTATATTACAACATGTCCTGATCAAACAAATCAAAAAATTACATAGACATCCCTGTTAATGCTTATTTATACATCCTTATACACTGACTATATATAATTTAGTCGTTTCTTTTTTTCTCGATTAATAGGTGGTTAAAAATGCTGTGAAATGGAAAGGGTA
>NW_019474486.1:0-1668 GCF_002814215.2 Seriola lalandi dorsalis | reverse complement strand
CCTCTCACCTGGTTAATTGCTTAGATATGGAAACGTTGCTGGTGAGATCAGTCACACAAGGCAAGAAACATGAGCAGTAAAAGGATCGTACAGGTTTTAAACAAATCCCCAGGCCAGCCAAACTTGCAACAATAAAGATATTACCCTACACTGTGATGTAAACGCTCTTCACAGTGAATCGCTTTTATGAAACAGGCCATCAATGGCTTGTTTACAACCTGTCAGAACATCTGAGTCGTCACTTGTCTTTCTTGCCCCATTAGAAAGTGTTTCCAGGATCTCAGCAATTATTCGGTGATTCCATAAACATATATAACATACATAAACCACGAAACAAGACCCAAGTTGTAATAAACCGTATTTATGGATTCCCATTTTTTCTTATGTTTTTTGTTTTCTAAAACACATTGCTGCCCACTTCTGTTCTGCTTGTAGCTGTTTTCAACATGAATTATAAATAACAGAGATTAGTTATGATAAAGCATCTTATAGCCAATGCTGAGACTGTTCCAACAAATGTGCTACAAGAATTCAGCATCAGTCTTGCCGCTTCCTGCTTGAATTAATCATAACTTTATAGTTTCCTGCAGCAAAGCTTAATATACTGTGCATTTCTCCATCTGTGACATACTTGCCCTTAAACACTTTCCTCCTATATTGAATGTCTGCAGCAGCAGTGTAGGGCTGAAGCATGAAACATGAATTAGGTTATGCACAAGAAAACACAACACATCATTTTTAGATGCATCAATAGACATTGATTCATCCGTTCTGAATGTGTTGTTATTGTGTGAGCAAATTTTCTCAAAATCAATCATAAAAGATAGTTGTGTTGCGCCAAGCAAAGCAAAAGACTTCATCCACGTTGTGCAGTCTACACATTCAGTGACCAGAAGCACTGGAACCCCGTTTCCGAAACATGTTGGGCTGCCTTTGGCGCTGATAATAGCTGCCTCGCTTTGTAGAAGCAACTTCACAGCGGACTTGCAGCCTCCTAGCCCGTTAATCAGACTGAATTGTTTCACTTTGTTGTATCATTCTGCTGATGACACTTTCAACTGGCACAGAATCTGCAGTTGTTGGGAGCACTGGGGGTTTGGTTTTTTTACCACGATCAGAGACATTTGCAGATCACATCCACATGTGATGTCATTGCTCTTTGGTTATTTCTTATGGATGTAGCCCGGTAGCTATGAAGGAAAATGAGATCCTCATTCTTTATCCTGCCTATGAAGTTGTGATTGGTCAACTCTTTGTGCATCCGGTGGAAAACAGCCATCGTCGAGCATGACAACAGATCTTTTTGAATCGCTGGACATACCAGAGATGTGGACGGTAATTCAGACGTCTAAAACTGGGGTAGTAGCCTCCCAATGTTAAAGCTAACACTGTAAGTGGTTAACCTTAACAGCACAAAGACATCAGGGCTTTGTGCAAAGTGCCAGAGGTTGATGAGTGGACGCCGCTGTCTACAGATACTGAGCTAAGCTACTGTGCCGTTTTGTAATGGGAACAATATCAGTAAATTGTGATTTCCCCTGAATGTTCCTCAAACCGAGTCTTTCACTGTGACTGAGAGCATTGTCTTATCTTTATTCCCTCAGTAGTACGTGATGGTCATGGTTGCATGAACCTGCTGGAATGTAAAGGTATGTTCTGGCATTAAGG
>NW_019474485.1:0-1669 GCF_002814215.2 Seriola lalandi dorsalis | reverse complement strand
TGTGTGTGTGTGTGTGATGTTGATGAACTGTTCTTACTGCTCCACCTCTCGCTGCAGGGATGAGGGAACATCCTCCCATTGCTATCTCTGACCTGGCAGACGACATAGAGAGGCTTACAGCCAATGATGGTCTGCGCTTCTCTCAGGAATACGAGGTAACACTTCCTGCTTTATATTTATTTTTCAAGTGAAGCAACCAAAGACTTTTGGTTTTTGGCTAAAATGAGTGAGATCGTTTTGTGAAGTTAAATTGATTGTGTTTTGTTTATGTCAAGAGTATGAGATAGGATTTTCCAAATCCTGTTTTATAGTTGTTGACACCTTCACAAAACAAGTTCCCCAGTGAACTGAAGAGCTCTTGTATGCATTTTTCATTGATAAATCACTCTTGAGTCTGATTCCCCCATTCACAATCTAGACTTGAAGCAGACAGTTATCTCCATTATTCTTTGCATTGTTTTAATTTAGATTAGAGAAAGACCAGGTGAGTCATCTGAGGCCATAACCTGCATCACAATTGTATTCAAATTAGGTTGGTTATATAATACTGTTCTATAATACTTCTATTCTCCTATCTTCTAGGTAAACAAAAATGATTTCAGACTGTTTGTAGTTGGGAGATGTGGAAAACAACTTATAGAGTTCAATCCATGTTTACTTATTTAGCACAGTAAAATGCCATAATATGTTGTGTTAAATTAATTCTTCTATTATTGATAATTCAGTTGTTATTTTTAGGTATGAATGTAACTATGGATCTGTGAGACTGAAGGATGGTCGTGATTATGGTCTAAATATATAATATAATGATAATCCTCATTCCACTTATTCTTGAGACCTGATGTTAATGTCCAGGACACCAGGACCTTCCCACACTCGCTTTTACCTTAAATGCCTCAGAGTTATTAACATTGTAATGATTAGAATTAGTGTTGTAGTCGCAGATCTGGATCCTGCAAATCCAGGATCAGAGATACCTGCAGAATGAGAGAATATAATATCATACATGAAGTAGTACCATGTAAATGCAGAGAGAGAGAGTGCTCAATGCATCATGGGAGTTCCCCCCGCAGTCTAGGGGAATGGCAGCATATCTAGGGGCTCACCTGACAGTTTGAAGCCTGATCTTAAATGTAGAGAGGGTGTCTGCCTCCTGAAGCCAGACTGGGAGGTGGTTCCACAGGAGACGAGCCTGATAGCTGAACCTCTGCTCCAATTCTACTCTTAGAAACTCTAGGAACCAAAAGTAGATCTGGGTCTAAGGTGTTTAGGGCCAAATAAAATAAGCTCAGTTTTGTCCAAATTTTGAAGTTAAAAATTGTCTTTAAGACAAGTTTGACTACCTGATTACTCTCATCTTGCTTCATACAGCTGGGTGTCTTGCCTGTTGCAAGGGTTAAGCCTTGCAATTACCTTAAATAATTGACACACTAAAGGATGCAAGCCATTGATGGTGAAATGGTGTGAACATAAACCCTATTTGTACCAACTACCTTGACTTGGTCCAATTGAGACTACAGGAAGCGAAGGACAAAACAAGCTACTCGTTCAACATTCATGCCCATTTGACAAGATTCTCTACTTTAGGGAGTAAATAGCTTGGGTAGACTGAGCTTTGATACTGTTAACTGAGATGTGTAATCTGAGTTAACAGATTACATCTGTTAAC
>NW_019474484.1:0-12485 GCF_002814215.2 Seriola lalandi dorsalis | reverse complement strand
AATCTACCTTGAATGCTCTAAATCAATGAGCAGGTTTATATGCAGACTGCAGTTGATTTATAAACTCTATCTGATGGAGGAATAGGGAGACAAATCGTTGAATAACAGTCATTTTTATCATTTGTTTTCGAATGGCAGCATGAATGACCAAAAGCCTTGTGACAGTCTAGTCCAGAAATACTGTAATGAATAAAGACAAACTTTAGAACTAGAGAAAGTTATCAAGTTATCCAAGGAAATATGGTTGAATTAGTGTCATGGTTAGATCTGTATTAATTGCCCCAGGTTTTAGCTCATATGGCCAAGATCTCACATCAACTAGACGGATTCCAGACATTGCAGATTTTTGAGTGATTTAAATAGGTGTGGTGTTGTCCTCTTTAGCAGATGTTGGAGAAACAACCACCAATCAGTCAGAACTTTGTCAGATGGATAAAGAATAAGGGCATCGTCTTCCTATTTCAGAACCAGAAAAGTGGCCACAAAAATAACAAGCGTGGACAAGATTGCACAACAATGCAGGTTCTCAAGTCAATTTACAGTAGTAATAAATCTTAAGTTGATGTATTTCTCATATGTTCATGAAAAACAAAGTTAACTCCTCTAAGCAGCTGCTATTGCAGCTTTTACAGATATGATGGATATGCCTCTTGCTTACTGGCAATATTTAATCTATTTTTAGTTTTTATGAAAAAAAAAACATGCTTTAGTTTGGATTGTAACCAATTTTTTCCACTGAGGTTTTTGTGAGGACAAAGAAAGACATTAAACATGGAATAAAAGACAGGTACAATTAATTCAATTAATAGATTACACGTAAACATATTCAGTGGGTAGTACAGAGCTACAGTTGCACCCGCCTGTGTTCTGCGTTAAATGTAATTAACAGTGCTGTGAACATCAATGCTGTTCTCCTTAACTTCCAATCAGACTCTGTGCCGAAAGCCTGAGAAAGGTCAAAACTGTGTAATCTGGGAGCAGAAGTAATTAGGCCCAGCACAAGATGTTTCCCTTTTCTTGGACACCAGCTTGTCCCTCTGCTTGGAGCTCCTTTCAAGGCGGCGATCTGGCATTTGGTATTCTGGCAGGAGCTTTTGGAGACTTCCCAGATCTACAATACTGAGAGAGAGTATGAGTACACAGAGGCCCCATCGGAAACAGCCATGTCCCGCGATGAGCTTGGCATAGTCGCTGTTTTAGATCTACAAGTGGGGTGGTTTGTTATGTAACATATCGGCCTTACCAGACAAACACAAACTTTAGAACGAGGCAGCAGATGGCATTACTATTATTTTCTGTCACGTTCATTGGAGATCACAAAGTACATTTTATTAGGAATGTGTCTAGTGTAACTGTGAACCCTGTGATATTAGTCAGCTCACAAGTTTACTCATTATTTCTCTTTTTCTTTCCAGCCAGTAGACAGGAGCCGTGTCGGATAGAAACAAATGTGTGAGAGCTGTGTCCTCAGGCACTAACTTCACTTTTAGCATCAGGCTTGACAGTACTTAACTAAAGTGCCAAAACAACATGGTGAGGATGTGTTAAACTGCAGCAGCAATCAGTGCTTTGACTATCTAGGCCACAGGGGCACATGTCATGCCAGCTTGGTGGCCTTTTTTTAAAATGAATCTTAGAGTTTTTGTTGGGTGGGAAAGTTGGTAGATGAGCGGAAAAGGATTTGGTAGATTGAAAGCCAAAGCTTAGTCTCTTTGTGTTGAATTGTTTGACACTCTGGCACTTTAAGATGAGTGCACAAAGAGGGCAGGTAAAATGTTTGTGGTTTGGTCAAAACTGCGAAATATTCTGGAAAGAGTCACAATTTTTTCCCGGAGTAATTTAAAAAAAAAAACATACTAATGGCTGAGGAATCATGATTCATTATTACTGTCCATTTTCCCAGCAGTGTTTGTTATTAGATTACATCATCCTCTCACCCCATCAACTGCTAGAGGAGCAGGATGACACACACATATGCTCCATCACCTTGTTGTTGTTACTCAGCTTTCTTCAGAGAGCACAGCACTGATGATCACTGTCTCACAATCGGAACTACAAAATCCAATCAGCATCTTCAGTAATCACTCAGACTCAGACATTTGGACTAATCCTTAGAATGGGCCGCCATGAAGAAATACAGAAACATAAAAACAGTCGACCGGGACCCAGAACTGCTGAATTCCTCTGGAGGCACATCAGTAGGAGCATTTGATCTCTAAATACATACTGTAATTATGGTATGGGTATGTTCATGGCTTATATTTTACTTAAGCTTTAATTCATTGTTACCACACATTCATATATTCAAAGCCTTAGATTTGGTATTCTGCAACAGACTAAATTTCCACAGGGTTCAGAGATGTCACACACTTCTGTTATGTCGTGCCACCACCGCTTTAACTGTGTGTTGACAGTGTGTTTGGTTGGCCAGTGTCCACTGATGAGTGCAGCCTTTGGTTGGTTGTAATCTCCTTAGCCTGGCATGTCACTTTGCTGACCTCAGGCCCTGAGTCTTGCTGCTGTGTTGAGAGCTTTACCTCCTGCTGATGTGCATCCTTTTCCTCCGTTAACGCTCCCTTCGGGCCAAATTTGAAATGCACAAACACATCCAGCACCCGACTGTTGCACGGTGACGCACACACATCTGACAAACATTCACCCAACACATAATTGCTCTCTTCCGCGCATTTCTCAACATAAAGGACATTAAGGTAGGATCGAGCGGGATTTGTCTGTGGCTCTGCCATTTGCTTCAGGGAGCGGAGATTTCACAGGGAACTAATGCATTCTGATTAGGAGCGGTTTTATTCTGCCAATCGTATTGGATGCTATTAAATACCATTTAAACCTAATGTGCAAGAGCAGAAAGCCCTTTTTAATGCAAAATTATCTTAAACTTCTTGAGAACTAAAACATTTAACAGAGCCACAATCATCTCTAGAAATCTCCAGTTTCTTAATACACATCATTTTAATCCTCTGTTATTTCATTGTGAACAATTTTGGCCTGTCAGTCTCACTCTTTGAACTCATAAGATGAGGTTATAACAAAGAAGCCAAACATTCTTATCTACCGAGCCTCTATTCCTCCACCCTTGTAAAGTGTGTGCTTTATGTTCTGGGAAATAATGTCTTTATTTTAGGCATCATAGGCTAATGGTGATGAGATTACATTTCCCTCCCTCTGTCATGCTACACTTGGGGTGCTGGCGCCATCTTAAATAGAGGTTGGCTGGATCACTGTAACCCTGATTGGAGCTGGACGAAGCTGTGCACTTATTATCACACCACTGTGGCCTAAAGTTGGCAGTCAGCTCCTGCGGAGGACAAAGTGGAAGCCACAGTGGCCACTGTGCCTTAATTGTGATGATCAAGACTGTCAGTGGGCTGTGCACAACCAAAGTATTGCAGGGTGAGCCAGACTCTTCCTGCTGTCTGCTTGCCCAAGGGACATCTTTACGCTCTACTTGACAGCGGTGCAAAACCAGATAAGAAGACTGCAGCCCCTAGTTATCCATGCACATTTGGGGACTTAACTTTGTTCCTGAGACTATAGATACTGTAGTTGGTATGGGAAAGAAGAATAGCAGCAGGCAGCTGTGCAGTGACGCTGGTTTGAGTTCGACAAAAACCCACGCAGCTGAAGAATTAAATGATTACTGTGGCGTTGTACAGTCTCCCACACAGACCTGTCACTTAAAGTGTCCAGATGCACCTGTGTGCTGTCCTCCATTAACACCATTCTTATACCTAGTTATTTCTTCCTTATCACACCACAAACATGGGATTAATCGTGAGAACGTATTAGCATTTTTCTCATTTGCCTCGCTGTAATGCAGTGTGGTGTTTGAAAAGGGAGAATGAGCATGCCAGCCTTTGAAGTGTTCCTCTGGTGGTTTGAAAACAGGGCTGTCTTTCACTCTCCAACTGACAGAGCCCAGCCGAGAGCTCTCTCTGAGCCTGCCATCACCACGCATGGCCGTGCTGCTGCAGTAATGAGTCAGGCAATTTCAAGGGCACCCACGGCTGCCATCTCCCCTGTGGCTCGCCTCAGACTGCTCTCCTTTCCTATAGCAGCTCCATCTCTCTCTCTCTCTCTCTCTCTCGCTCGCTCTCTCTCTCTCTCTCTCTCTCTCTCTCTCTGTGTCTCTTTTTTTTTCTCTCTCCTGTGCTGTCTTCTCTCTCAGTAATCTTCTCCTCGTTCCTGAGGTATGTGCTTTATTAAATGCCACAGATCTTGTTTGGTAACCAATTCTTTTGAAGAAGTTAGTTCCCAGCCCCCCACCCTGCTAATTTCCCACCACCCACCCACCCACACCAAACAAATTAGTTTGTCCAGCTTGGTGGTCAGTCAGGGTGGTGTGGCAGAGAGGCAGCATTCATGTGGAAATGGAGCCATGGGGAAAGACACAACAGTCATGTTACATTAGAGTATTGCTGGCATAATATCCTCATCCAGAGAAAGGCGATAGCTTGTCCTGCACTTAATATTGATACAGCTGATGATGCTTGGGGCAGGATGCATGCTCACTTCAGCCCATGCTGTTGGTAAATTAGCAGATAAACGGCTACAATGATTGGAGAAAGAAGAGCTGCTGCTGCGTCCATCACACGTAACATTTTGTCTTGTTTAGATGATTACTATGGCTTACACTTGAGTGAGTCAGATGTCTGTACATCTGTTATGCATTAGATATGTTTATGTAGGCCTTCGGCACAGATGAGTTGGATTTGCAATTTCTCACATGTTTGCTAGCAAGTAAAAATGGCTCATTTTAGACCTGTTTAACAGCTACATGCTGTAAGATGCATAGAGACCAGGAAACCACACACACACACACACACACACACACACACACACACACACACACACACTGGCAGGAGAGAAGCCCCTCCTGGGCAGATCATCACACAAAGACACGGTTCTTTTAACTTCATTGTTGCATAAGAAAAGATGCCCCGCTTATCCAGGAACACATAAATGTTCTCCGATATAAATTCATGAGGTTATTATAAAGATCAGCTCTTCGTGTGATTAATAAAGAGCAAATGAGCAGAATTGCTTGTTGACTGGTGCACTTCTGAAATGCACTTCTTCAGCCAGGCTACTGCCCGCGCGACAGAGTCAGGCTCAAACTTCTACAACGAAAACAGAAAACATGTAAACGGTTTTACAACAAGTGTTCAGCAAAGACTGCCACAAGTAGACCCTCCTCAACATTGTTAAAGATATACTCTTGATTGCCATTTTATTAGGAACAGCTAGCTAAAACTAATGCAGTCTAATGCAACAGCCCTGCAATACATCCCACGTTCATGAGGGTTATAATGCTTACTTTATGTTGAAACTAGCCTCCAAAATGACCATTTAATTGAATCCATAATTGAACTGTTCTCTTCTGAACATTATCACTCTCAGTAAGGACTTACTGCAGGGCTGTTGTACTACACTGCAGTAGACTCAAAGAGCTGTAGAATAAACCTGAAACTGACTGTATATTTGCTCAGCAACATTGACGTGTAGAGGTGTATTTCCTTTTTTGTGGAAATGACACCAACTCCCCCCACATGACTGCATCGTGATGATTCATTATAACTGAATGCATTGTACTTGTTGTATGACATCAGTAGTTGGACAGGTACCTGTCAGCTAGTTAAAACCTGCAGGTCACAGGAATGATATGTGCAAGCTGTGACTGGTCTGGCAGGTCAGAGAAGGGAGAGGACGGATCACTGGCGAGGAGAGATTTGCTGGTCATCTCAGTGAATGAAAGGGGAAGTGCTGTCCTTAAAGTTTTGCGGCTTAAAGTGAGGCTTAATGCTGAGCCCTGGCCTCCCTAATGTGAGGCAGATCATCAGGGAGAGTAGCTTGCACACCAGTGACACCGCTATAAAACACATTAAATGAGAGAGGGGAAAAAAAAAAAGACCAGGCAGAGGAAGGTGCTGTATAAAGGGTTACTCTTTCTTCAGCTGCCTCAGAGGTAGAATACCCTGTCAAAAGTGCTGAATGTGAAATGAGAGGTTGAGGAAGATGGCTTTTAGGCAGAGACAATTGCAGATCTTGGTAAATGTTAAAAAATCCATGAGTGCTGAGTAATCGGAGCGCAGAGCAGTTCATATTCAGTCTTCTTTGCCTTTTAGTTTTGTCTGTGTTGGTTTGATTTTTGGGTGGATGTGCTGTACCCCACCGCCGTTAGCCATTAGACTCTGAGCCCTGCATTGCTTGATTAGCTGGAGAATTAAGACAGATTACAGGCCATTGTTCTCAGGGGTCCACGCAGGGCCGGACTGGGCCATAATCTCCTGTAATTCCCTGTGTCTGTGATTTGCTGCAGATGATTTAATTAGACGTGCTGCCGATAGTAGTCCTCATTTACAGCTTCCGATCAGCGAGATCTGACTGCCCTCTCTGAGCGAGCCGGTTGCAAAGATGTTTACATGTTAATGCCACCTCTCTTTAAATAAGAAAGTCAAGCTATATTTGATGTTACCTAGAAACCTGTGGCTCTCACCACAGCCGAGGTGCACAGGGACAGATGATTGATAGGCAGGTGCTGGGAAATCTCTCACATGCTCAGTCTCAGTCTGATTTTATCTGTGGGACCTGGAAAATGGTGTTATATTAATCAACAATTCTTTGTAAAACATTTGTGTAATTCCTAGGCGTGTGAGAAAATCAGGGATGTGATTAAATAATGGCCTTCTGTAATTATCTGTTGAATAGTAAACACCCGATGAAAGTCAGTAAAACTGTAATGACATAGCAGCGCTGGCAAATGCAGCTTTCTTAATGGTAAGTATTGCATCATTGCCTTGTTTTGTCTGTGTAATAATTGTTTCCTTAATAACAATTTAAACACATTAACTGCAGTTTAAATTGTGGACAAATCAAGTTTCTCTGGCCAGGTATTCTTAGAGTTTGTTTATTTCCCATAATGCATTTAGCATTCATCTAGGGTCAGGCTAATCAGTGGGGAGAGGCCAGCTCTCCGTACCCTGCCTCCTCTCTTCATCGTTGCTCTCAGACTGCACATTAAGAGAGGTTTCCTGCTCTAGCAGCTGTTACAGTTTAGGTTTTTAGCAGACGCTCTTATCCACTGTGACTCACACTAACTGCAGCTGTAAAACAAGCAAGCATTCCTCAAGCATCAAAAGTGTAAACTGCTGCATAGTTTAGAGGGCTGTGAAAGGTATTACAGTTTTAATCAGGAGTCTCATATATTGAAGTGACAGAAAAAACCTCCTGTATCAAAATAAAAAGTCGATTGGTTTTTTTGGTTTACAAGTTATGCAAAAAAAAGAAGTTTAAAAAAAAAAAAAAAAAAGCTTTTTCATGAAAAAGACATTACGACTTTAAAAGAGGTATGTAGACGTGGTTGGGAATGTTTTCTGACTCGTCTCTCAGTCTACATCCACACTGTGCCAGCAGAAACTGAAAAAGCATTGTTTTCTCTTCATTTTGTACTTTTGTGCACACTAAGCTGATGTTTCTGACATCTTGAAAAACTGAGCTGAAAACAGTCTGCAGAGTGAACAAATCTCGTAGGAATTACTGCTCACTCGGCTGTCTGACAACAGAAACAGAAAAATATGTAAATGAGAACAACAAAATTGTGAATTTGGCTGCATTGAACACAGCATATATGATCACAGAGAGCAGGAGGAAACTGAACAGAGTTTATCAAGCTGAATAAACCTGTGTGTGTTTGACTCCTTACTAGAATTGAAGCACAGTTTTGTTGTTTTAACTTATGGACAGAAATGTTACTAAAACTGCTTGTCACAGTTAAAGCAAACATAAGAGGATGTTGATTTCTTCACCCAGATGTGAGGTATAACATTTCATATGCAGAGCCAAAAGTACAATTTTAAAACTCATATCCCTACATACTACATATTTATTTCTTTTGTATTTTATAGTATAAGGACATACCTTTTTATATGTATGTATATATTTATCTTTATATGCATATGTTTATTTTTATCTTTATAACCTACTTCATATTCTCTATTCTTTTCTGAGGAGCAACTGTAACTCAATCTAATTTTCTCCTGGGGATCAACAAAGTATTCTGATTCTGATTCTGAAGACCTAAAAAAAAGAAAAAGGGAAAAATGATATTGGGTATTAAATGGAGAAACATGCAACAACTGCAGCTACCTAAACTACAGTTCCCATGAGCTATTTGTTGAGTTGCAAAAAAAAAAGAAAGCAGTTTTATCTTTCTTAAAGTGACCATTGTCCATTACAGTAGTGCATAAACCTTTGGCTGAGAATATGGACAGAAAAGCTTTTTCGGGAGCCCAATGAAGGCAATAGGAAATTGCATTGTCTGGCTTTTTGCAAGTGAAACAGTTACTTTAGTGCACTGATTAATAATTCACTTTATTTTCAGTGTTTTGTTTGCTCAGTGCGATGTTTCTCTAGATGGTCTCAACGTCCCTATGATTAGGACTACACGCACATGGCGTGCTTTTGATCTTAATGATATTCAGTTTAAGTTTTAGAAGCCTGACAAAGACCTGTGTGGGTTGAAAACGGTCGATACCGTACAAACAAGACATATTAGTTTTGAACAGATGTGTTTCTCCTGCTTTGTGCTTGAACAGTGCCTGAAGTTTGTTTTTTAATGTGATGATCCAGGCTACAATATGTAGATTATTGGAAGTCATCAGGGGATTTAATAACATGCAGACCTGACTGGAGGCTATACTTATAATTCATAGAACTGTACTGCCAGCGTCTGCAGAAACAGTCTGTTATTTTACAGTGTGAAATGACAAAAGAGGCATACATCCCAAATATTTATTTGATGTCAGGGGACTGAGTGAAAGAGAAGCAGACGCACACTTTATTTGGTCAGATAGAGCTGCCTAGTGCATACACAACAGCTACAACAGAATAGCTTCCAGCTGCACCGCTGCCGCTAAGACGAAGTAGAAGCAAACAAATCTGTTTGTTATCCCTGCCGTGTGGCGCTGGCTGGCATGCAACCACATCATGTTTTTTCACAAGGTGATTTGTGCGCCTGACACATACTACATGGTTTTACATTAACAACATGCTGACTATTAGAGGTTTGACTAATCCTAGGAAGCTTTTGCTAAAAGATGACATGAGCTCCTATTTGTTGGTAGTGAAAATCTGCTGGCAGTCAGACATATCCAAGGGTCATTTTCAGGGTGTGTTTACCCTGTGTGTCGACAGAATGAAGTCGCTCTGCGGCACAGAAGAGATAATAGTGTTTGTAGGAAATGCAGTTCTACAGAGCCACGTTGTTATGCCTTGATTTGAGTTTGGTTTCTGTGTGTTTGGTTTCTGCAGGGCCAGGTGGAGCTTCCAATTTTAGCTGTTTAAACCAGTCTGACTAATGACCCCTTTATTTGCAAGCTAGAAAAGGATTAATTTAAGTAAATTCAGGTATTGTGCTCACCACTGAAATTCTGCAGGTGAAACATCTGAAATAGTTTAAATGCTGAAACAGTGGAAGTTGTAGTCGAAGTGACAGTAAAAATCTAATTACTGGAAGCAAAGCAATTCAAATAGAAATGCTCTTTATTTTCCATCTTCTGTAAGACAGATCTACTACAGGATTTGCTATTAGAATTTGAAACCTTATGGATTTAAAAAAAAAAAAAGCTTGGTTGTGTCCGTTCATTCATTAGCTACACCCAATTATCCTTTGCAGAGGCGGGGTACACGCTGGAGAGATCATTAGTCGGTCACAGGGCTGACATAAAGACAACCATCCATATTCACCAAAATAAATAAGCAATTTAGTCTCAACAGTTAACCTAGCCTGCATGTCTTTGGACTGTGGGAGGAAACAAAAACTCAACCCACACAGGTTTAAGGTGAACATGCCATCTCCACACAGAAAGGCCGACAGTTTCAAACCCAGTATCTCCGTGCTGTGAGGTGATAATTGCTGCAGCCTGCTGCCCAAGGTTTATAGTTCCATCAATGGGATCAATAAAATATCCACAAAATTCACCAACACTCTCTTCTAAGGTAATATTTCTCCATCTTTTTGGTGTCACTTCTGCCTTCTACACCTTTCAGTCTTCTCTGTCAAGTCAAGACCACAAATCATATTTCCCTTGGGGGTTTTACAGCAACACAGCTTGTCCTTCGACAGTTTGAATCAGAGCAGGAGGGAAATAGGAATCTGATCTCAACATGGGCCCTCGACTCACTCATCGAATCACCTCTGCTCTAGCCAAGGTGTTTACCCCGCGAAACCTAGAAACATTAGATAAATGTTTATATTACATTAGATACTTTTTTAATTACCATCTTTAACCAAACATATGGTATGAAAAACACTATTTACTGCTGAGAGACTCTGTTCCAAAGTTATTGCAAATGTCACTTCGTCTGGTTTCACTTTGACTCACAACAATATTAAACCCTGAAAAGTTTAATTGTGGTTGCTGCACAATCAGATGGAGCTTCCAAACATAGCTTAAACCAGTTTTACTAACAATCCCTCCGTTTGAAAATGATTACAGACGTCAGTGATTCACGGGTGAAGCTTGTGGTTTGTTTCTGGATACTATGTAATCTCGCAGGCTTAAAAGGAAGAACGTTTTTTGAATGTTAGTGTTTTCTTCTTTCTTTTATCGGTTGCCTGTTGACATGATGTACAGCCCTCCCCAAGATTAGCCTCTTGCTCTTGACAGGGTTGATCGATAACTCTTCAGAGACGGGTTGAAACTGGTTGAAACTGTAGTGATAACATTCTGAAATTTCACATCAGGCAATGTAAGCATTTAAACGGACTGTCTGTAAAATACATCTCCAACCTCAGTTTTGAAATGTATAGCTGTGTAGAAGCTAGTTCTGCTCCGGACTGAAGGGGAAGCTAAGTAGCTTCTGTCAAGCTGGTGATTTTATACAAGCAGCAGGCCTGCTCTTATCGCTCAACTCTGCTCAGATTTCCACTCTAGTGCCAACAACAAACCCTGTGTTCCTCTTAAATGGCTTGTCCTACGCTGTGTAGATTATCTAACCTAACACTGATGGCTCTGAGACCTGCTTGTCTTTCTTTAAACCCTCAGACATCCACCCACTTTGCTGCCTCAGTAGTACAACAAACTTTGTTCTCACTGCTCCCTCAGCCTAGTGTGTAGACTCTGTAGACCTTTGACAGCAATTCAAACATCATATAACTTTTTAATTTTAAGCATAAAAATGATTAAAACTGACATGCAGTGTTTTTTTGTTTTTTTTTCCATAGCTCTTCATGTTTGGGGTGTTACATTTGCATACTCTGTGCCCTTCCTCACTCCAGGAAGTGGAGCAGCAGCCTCTGAGCATTCATCATTTACATGACGTGTCCTATATTCAGAGGACTGGAGGAGGCTGCCAGCATTAGCGCTTCCACTCATCCCCACTGCTTTCAGCAAATGTTTCCTATGGAGTAGAAGTCATGGATGTGGGGGTCACTTGTGAGTTCATACTCAGACCTGGGATCAGTCACAGTAGATCTGTTTCATCCGTCAAGGAATGAGCATCAGAAATGTGCTGAAACTGCAATGGAAGATGGATTTTTGTGAGTGCTGCAGCTGTAAAGACTTTAAAAAGGACTACATCATCTACAATTTGCCAAAAATAAGACCTGAATTGTAACTGAGGAGTGAATGGGCTTCACTGGCATGTGAGATGCTTACTGATATTTAGAGCTGAGAGTTTGACAGCACTAGTCCTGTGTAGTAGATGTACGCATACCCACGCCTTTTACAGTCTGCTCTCGTCTCACGCTGCCCGTCTCACTAGGACAGATGTAGTACACACTGCTGTCTCTGTCCTCCAGCTTTCTGAGCCAGAGATGCTCAGTCAGCTCAGCCTGCGCCTGCTCTGCTGGCTGAGCTCCGGCGGCAGGGACGCACTCGTGCCTCTGGAGAGGCTGCACACTCTGCTGATGCCAGAGGAAACAAAGCTTTGGGATGTAAGGCACAGCTTGAGCTCAATTTGATGTCTTGGAACAAAATACACCAGAGTTTGCAGCCTGAGACAGCATTTTTGTTGCTCTGCTTTTTGTTTCGTTTCACAAGTTTTTGTTTTGGCTGCCGCCCCAGGGCCAGAGGGGCTGGCAGCCATCACACCACACAGACAGGTGAAACATATTCATGACTGGCCTCAAATCCTTTGGCCCACGGTTTATCGTGACATTGCACACAGCTCAAATAAATCAGCCTGCATTGGCTTATCCATGAAAATGATGACCGAAGAACGAACTAAGAAACATTTAGAAAGGCTGCGTGCTTACAGTGTGTTGTATTCCCTGATTTCACTGGTCTGCATTTTTGATATTGTCCTGACTGGCACGCTTGTAAGACCAGTACGCCCGAGACGACAAAATATATTTAAAATCCTGCACCTCCCAACACGAAAGCTCACATCACAGCGAGTATTTCTGTGGTCGTGACATCAGTAGTGGCTGTTTGCTTGACGAGGTCTGCTGTTAGCTCGTTCTCCGC
>NW_019474483.1:0-1669 GCF_002814215.2 Seriola lalandi dorsalis | reverse complement strand
GTCATTAAAATCTAAATGTCCGCCGCTTTCACACACCTCAACATGATGATGATGATGATGATGATGATGATGAGTACTGTGTGTGTGTGTGTCCTGCTTTATTATATGTTCGTCTTCCTCTGGTATGAGTTTTATGATGATGTTGAGGAACACCTGTCTGTCACTCAGCAACTAACACTGATTTTTTCTCCCACTGCTGAAAGGCTCTGCACCTTGTGGTGGAGGGACATGTCAGAGGTCAGAGGTCAGAGGTCAGAGTGTGAGGTGAAGGGGGGAGGTGCATACAGGTGAAGTAAAAACAACTTGTTGAATAAGTTTATGTTTTTAATTGCCGTTGTGGAGTTGTTGTTATGAAGGTGTGTTTGTGGGAGGAGCTGCAGTTTTCATGTGTCTTGTAAATATTGTAAACAAGTGTTTGTTTATTTATTTATTGACTCCTCCTTTGATCTTGTTCTTTGGTCTCCAGGCGACAGCGGGACTACTTCCACATCTGGACCAGTTCTGGAGCACACACACAGACAATGCGGGCCAGACTCGGGCACATGTCGGGCCGAGGTTGGGCTTTGTTACCTGGGCTCTGTTGTTGGGACGTGTCTCTCTGGAACAAAGTACATATTTAGTGAAAGTTCAGGCTGGAGCAGTTACTCAGCAATCACACGTATCAGAGGAAACACTCGGCCGATCTGCGGCGCTCTCCGTCTCTGCTGCTCTCTGATCAGATGTTTGGCAGCAGATCAAAGACGGCGTCAGCTCTCAGCTGGATCCTCTCCAGTCTGATAAATCTGCGCGTTCTGCTCGGGGATAATTGGGACGAACGCCGGGCTTTCTGGGTAATGGGGAGACGAGGTTGTGCAGAGGTCGCAGAGGTAGAAATGATGCAGAACGGCCAAAGATTTTGATCTTAGAACGTCTCAGGAAACACTGGAGGTCGGTAAGTTTGATCGCTGGCTTCAACTGCAACCAAAGGTAGAGAGTCGTAAACCTCCGTCACACCTGAACTCACCTTTAGATTCGGCGTAGCTCACCAGAGACGGGCTGCAGAACTCCACCCAGAATCCTCCTGTTTTTAACGTCTCCTCAGTGTCACCGAGATCCAGCTGGTTGATGACAAACAGGAACAGCTGATAGTCCGTTCAACAAATAATAAAAACGGTTCACAGTGAGTCACAGTTCATGAGTTCATCCTGTTTATAGTCTGATTCTGGACGTTTTACTGTTTTACTGTCCAGCCCTGAAAGACAAGTTCATTATTTCATTTTTCATTTTTCTAAGTTTTTTTTCTTCTGTGAAACCCCCCCCCCCAGAATAATTTCTCACTTGTTTTTACAGACAAAGAAGAAGTTTTCTCTTGTCTTCCAGGGCTTCAGTAAAAACTCCTCAGTGAAGTTTCCTCCATGACGTGGAACTTTACCTCCTCTCTGCAGCTGCTCTCTCCGCCTCGCCTGGAAACTGGGAAACTTCTTTTCTAAATATGGAAATGAATGAAATGATCGACAGCAGGGATCCACAGAGACACACAACAGAGAGGATTGTGGGAGCAGCTGAAGGCCCGTGGTTCCTGTAGGACACTGAAGAAGAGACGTACACTAACGACACGTTGCCTCCGTCACACGTCTTCCTGTCTCTAAAGGACACGAGCCTCATCTGAAGGCGCCGTGGGTTCGAGTCC
>NW_019474482.1:0-1669 GCF_002814215.2 Seriola lalandi dorsalis | reverse complement strand
ACAGTTAGTGGAATTCTGCTTTCATGAAAAACAAAGCCAAAAACTCAGCACTTTGTAGATTATCAAATACCAATACGACCACATCCATGCTCTCATTACCTGGTTTAGCGCTCATGCAGGCCACACACTTTGTGTCCCCTGCCTTGTTCTGTACCAAACATATATCACACTCCCATGAACCTTCAGGTTTTTTGAACTTGTCTCCAAATCCGATGAACCCTGTGGAAACAGGGGCTGTGGAGGTGGGTACAGTCTTAACAGCTGAGAAGGCAGAAGGAAGAGTCAGTGAGGGTTTCAGTCCTGTCCCGGGTTTGGCCGTTTCACAGGCCACACACTTTACTGCATCAGGTTTATTTAGAACAAGACACGTATCACAGTCCCAGGTTCCTGCAGGTTTGGAAAACATTGTGCCGAAACCTGTGGTGGTTGTAGTGGTGGAGGTGGTGTTCGTGATGCTGCTCTCCAGCCCAACCGAGGTTGTGGGTGAAGGCTTACTGTCCATAGATTTAGATGAGGAGGAGTTGGGCTGGGGGGCCATACAGCAAACACACTTTGCATCTGATGGCTTGTTCTGCACCAAGCACACATCACAGCTCCAGTTTAGCGGGGCTTTAAACAAATCACTGAGCCCTGTTGAAGAAGAGAGGGAAGAGGTGGTTGTGGAAGTGGAGGAGGAGGAGGGGGCAGTGGATTGTGTGGAGGTCTGGTGGGGAGAGTTGTCTGGGCCTGGGGAAGTCCGAGCAACAGGAGAGGCAAAACCTAGAGAGAGCAAGAGAAGAATTTAAACAATGAACCTCCAGATTTATTCCTGTAACAATGTATGACCAGGCAAAAACACAAAAAGGTTGTGTATAATGTGTCAGTGATTCCTACCAGGTGCTTTGAGAAGATCCAGCACGCTGCCCTGCTTCAGGACCTTGGCTGGTTTAAAGGGCCCTTCAAAGTCTTCTGTGCTTTTGTTTGCTGCTGGCTTCACTGTAGAAAACACGGAAACACAAAGATTAAAACTGATTCTGAATTTTTCTCGGGTAAGGGAAAAATCAGAATCAGGCCAGATGTAAAAACAAAACACAAAAACTCTTACCTGCTGCTGCAATGGGAGTGGCGAGCTTCCCGTTTGACATGGAGGGACCCATTTTTGCTACAGGTGCACTAAAAGTAAATCCAGCCTACAAACAGGAAAAGCAAATAACACTTATAATCAATGTTACCGTTTTAAGATATATAAAGCGTATAAAGAAATATAAAGCATTACTGATGATGTAATTAGTAAGAAATAAACCAATTACTTACCGAGGGGGAAAAGCAAGGGGGGCTAGCAGCAGTTGCTTTGACAATAGGGGAGGAAAATGTAAAAGGTACACAGGGGGGTGTCGTGGCCGTTGGAGGCTCCTGGAAAAAACATGCACATTAGTAAAATGTCATTTTCCATTAAACTAAATGTTGCAGCAGGAAGAGACAGTTTTAGGACAGACCTTATTTGTGAATGTTTCCTTCGCAGGAGTAATGGCCGTGGCCTTGGAGGGGGTGCTGATGGTTGTGGAGGTGGTGAGAGGTGGAAGAGGGGAGGAGAAGCTGAAGGTGGGCAAGGCGGAGGTGCTGATGGGAAGTGAAATGGTTGGAAGGTCGGGTATCTCAGCCACCTGCAATCAGAAACAAACATCAGTGT
>NW_019474481.1:0-1669 GCF_002814215.2 Seriola lalandi dorsalis | reverse complement strand
TCAGTCATCTGAAAGAAACTCTCTGCTATGATATGATATGTGTGTGTGTGTGTGTGTGTGTGTGTGTGTGTGTGTGTGTGTGTGTGTCCATGTTTGACTTGTAAGTTTGAGTCCATGGAGTCAAGTTTCAGCAACAATGCGAGCCACCTGAGGTTTGACCTTGCCAGGTGCTGTATACTAAAAACAAAAGTATCCACAGATAAAAGAAAGAGGAAAGGGTTGGGGGAACAACAGGAAGAGAAAACACTGATGCTTGGGATACACTCTGTGTTTTGTTTACCATCCGTTCATGGTGTGGGCTTGACACTAGAAGTTTGGGTTCTGGTGTATTTCTCATGAAACATTAATGACAAATGTAGCCTGTCCAATATTACAAATGTCAAATGTTTTGTGTAGAGCCCACTGCGGTGCTCATAGGTCCGAGGTTTGTTTGTGCTTCTGGATACTAGATGGATAATGATATTCCTTTCGAGCCAAACAGCAATGAATTAGTAAGCAGATGAATTATTTAATGGATAAATGGATGAATAAATTAGAAATGTGGAATGCATACAGAGTCTTAAGAATGCCATGGGATATTCTTGCCAGCTTTCTCTTCCCTCTCTTTCTCTGTCAGCGTCTCATTCGACAGGCCTGTCTCTGGACAGACAAAACTGGGGTCCATTTCCATACACTTCCAGGGGGCCGCTACTGCTGTGAGAGAGCGTGTGAGAGTGGAAAAGGAGTGGGGGGTGTGTATGCATGGTATGGTGGGAGAAGTGTGGAGGGAGTTGAGCCAGATATGACAGTGGAAAAACAATTAAGAATAAAAGATGGAGCAGTGGGATAAACAACTTAACTGTGTTCTTGCTTTTGGGAGCTTTTTGAATATGGTTCTGAATGATTTTGTTTTCTGTATTTTTCTGTTTGTTCATCCTCCTGCTTTTTGTTCCTTTTTACTGCCTCTCGAGGGGAGTCATCTATCTTCATTAATCGTGAAGACACCAGCATTTCAGTGGCTGTCATGCACACTGGCTGAGCTTTAATGAAGACAGATGCCCTGTCAGTGGAGGCCGAGGCCAGGGGGGACTCCAACCAGCCCAGCCTGCTCTGCTTAGCTAGGGGAGCCCTGATGATAACAAGATGAGATTTGTTTATTTAATCAATCAGGCCTCTATGGCCTCTCCTTTTAACCCATTCACACACATGCACACGTTTAAAAATTAGGCCTCCAGATACCAGAAGTACATTTTTCTTTTGGGTCTTTGTTCCTGAAAATCAAAGAGATAAAAAAAGTCCAGAGAAGCTGCCCCGAGGGTAGGAGAGCTGAATCTAGCAGAGCAGAGCAAAGTGGAGGCTGGTGTGGTGTACTGTTTCAACCCCTCTGTGCTCAGTAACCTTTGTAAACAAGGCTGCCCTATCCCCACACGAGAGGCCATAATGCCTCTCTTTACTGAAGCAGTTGCCCCTCATTGTCCTCATCAATGAGGCTGATGAATTGATGTTTGAGTCTGATATCTCATTAAGCCGGCCCAGCTGCACAACAGAGGGACCTGTCTGGCTCCTAATGCCACACTCACACAAGCATGCACGCTGCACACCAAAATAACCGCTGGGTTTGTGAAGAGAGTCACCTGGCCCTGGCATGATACTCAACAATGAATTACTGTGGTCAAACTGTGTTTTTTTT
>NW_019474480.1:0-1669 GCF_002814215.2 Seriola lalandi dorsalis | reverse complement strand
TGTGTGTGTGTGTGTGCGTGTGTGTGTGCATGTACTGACCTATGGTGACATCAGAGGAGCTGTGTGCCTCCAGGAAGCCGTTGAGATGTTGCCAGGTCTTAGGGATCCAGTCGATGATCTTAATCAGGTCATTGCTGCGCATGTTCTTTTCGATCTCCGTCTCTATCAGCTTCCGCCGCAGGAAACGGCCCAGGAACCCTTTGACCGGCTCGGTGTGGTTGGTGCACAGCACCCACCTACGACAGGACGGACCATCAAAGCAGCGAGTTACAGATGATGAAACTTGTGTTGTCTCAGATTTTTCTACCAGCAGTATCAACTAAAATGGATTAACATTAAATTAATGTTTGGCTCATGATAAGCTTCCCCTAATGACTTCATGTTTGCCAAATCATCAGCTTGTCAAACATGCCAAGCAGAAATGATCCAACACTGAGAACATGCACTGTAGTCTATTCATTTTCATTTAAGTCTAATTATCCAAGACACATAATTACAGCACTCCCTGTGGAAGAATGCTTTTAGTTTACAAGCTGTGAAATAATGTGCTGATTGTCAATTAAAATCAAGGTGAGATGATGCAAGGCAAATAAAGCTAAAGCTAATAGCTTTGTGGAACCAATAACATTTGCACACATCACAGTCCTTAGACAATATAACATCGCAACACATTGAGTACTTAAACCACAATATAAACCACAAATATCACAATCTATTGAGTTTAAAGAGTGCTGTTCCAGTGGAAGTCAAGGTTGTCACAAACCTGAAGTTGTGGTGTAGCTCAAGGTTGGGGGAGGAGGAAACTCCCTGGTTCATGGTCCCAATAACATACGGACTAAAGGAGACAGAGACAACAAAACACATAATTACTGACTGATACTTCCACTTAATAACTGCTGCATCATGTTGCTGCTAGACACCAGCCTCGCTTCCCTCTGAATCACCGCCTGCTTGCTCACAGCCGAAGCACTTTCCTGGGTTTTTCTTTTTTCAGATTTATGATTTAGGATTTTGACCTATAGAAATAAAACTGACTGGAGCTGACTACCAACAGTAGAACTGGGCACTTCAATCAGCCTGGCTAGGAAGAGAGGACGAGCTGTGACTCACCATTTGTGGTACTTGCAGTTGAGGAAGCCGTTGAAGATGTCACTGAGGGAGCCGATATGGTGGAGGTTGTCCAGGATGACCACAGTGGGGAGCTCTGTGTCCGTCTCCTCAGAGTTACACTGCTCTGCCAGGTTGGACAGGTACTGACGCAGATCCTGGGGAGGGAAGAATTAGCATTAGTTCTTAATGTGTGCACACTGATTCGGATGCAACATTTTGTTCTGTAGGTCTGGTAAATAAGAGTTCACAGGAAGCATTATGATTTTAGTCCCTACAGTTATTTAAATGCAAACTAAAAACAATTGAAAGAATTAATTGATGTTTACAGTAAATCACAGATAAACTGAACAGGCAACATTTGACATTTAACTCCTGTTCAAGCTTCTCTCCCTGTGGACAAAAAAATTACAATGTTTTCCACTGCTGTTATCAAAAACAGCTAGTGGTGATCAATCTCACATTCTGAGGCCCATTATTTAAATGCTGGTGTATTTTCCTCACACCAAAGAATGATCAAAAACCTCAGAGAAAAATATCAGGTTGTAAAATCAGTCCCTCA
>NW_019474479.1:0-7253 GCF_002814215.2 Seriola lalandi dorsalis | reverse complement strand
TTTACTTACCAGTCTAGAAGAAATGTTGCAAGTTCAGCATCAAACTTCATTCCTGTACTCACAGCAGCTGCCTCCAGAGGTGGAAAGTAACGCCAGCGTTAACTTTTTGGTTTGTTTGTATTTCTATCACTTCTTTTATTTGTCACTGAATGTGGTTTCCTGCCCTCTGGGCAGTGTAACCTCTTCATCCTCTCATGTTGAGCTGAGAGCAGACTGGACACTACAGTCACTCACTAGCGCCTCTTGAGGTACAAAGTGGTATTACAAGACAGGACAGGCTAGCTGGTTAGCAGGCTAACTTATCTAAATATCGCTGCAACACAATACATAAATGTCTTTTGAATGTTATTTCATCACATTCTGGTGATTATTTTACTTAATTTTGGAAGGTTTTAAAATCCTAACATATAGCACCTTTAAGTACTATCTCAGAGACTTTCCTTTTCCTCACATGAATACTAATACATATTTGGCCTTTTGTACCAGGACACTTTTTACTTACTGTGTTATTTTTCAGTTGAGAAGAACTGCAGTTATAATGAAAAGACATACAAGGTATGTTGTGTGGATCTCACATTAATATAGGTACAAGATGATAAAGAAAATAGTTTATTCTTCCTTGGGGAAGAATTCGATTTTTGTATAATGTGAATCAATACATTGTGTTTATACATATCTTGATGGTAGTACCTTTGTCTGTGTAGGTGGGAGACACATGGAAAGATGCCACCCATCCCTGCATGTCGTTCAGCTGCAGCAAAGAGGGCATTCAGACTGAGACTAGAGTGTGTCCCAAGGAAAACTGTCCTGAGGTACAGGACACCCCTCCTCTACTCTTTAAACTAATAAATCTAACATCTCATGAGCTTTATTCTAGTGTGTGTTACTGCATTTTTCCCCAGCTTTAGATTTGTCTTATTATGAAAATGTATTGGTGGTACTACTGAAATAACTGCACAGCAAGGTTAGCTTTTCATGTAAAAGTAAACCTGTTGTATATAAATGAAAAAATAAACTCAAAAGAAATTCACATTTCATTGTGACTTTAAGATTTCAGACAATACACCTCCAAAGCTGATGCACTTGGATCTTAATTAAGTATTTCTTTAATCATGAGCTCTTGTGGATTTGTTCTCCAGGAGGACAGGATTTGGGATAACCAGCACTGCTGCTTTACATGTAAGTTGAGAACCAATAATGTGCTGTTAGTGAAATGACCTTTCTCCAGCCAGCTGATTGGTTTTGACTATTTGTTTTTTTGAATTTCAACCTTTCAGCTCATATACCTTTCTGCATTCAAAATAAATGGGACAACTCAGCTGACAATGTTATTTTTAAAAGCTATCATAAACCTAAATTTGGCCAAGTGACTTATTTGATCTGGCAATTTAGATGATATTAAAATGATGCTGTGAAAAGTAAAGGACCCCAAGAAGCCTTGGCTTCAACTCTGTGTCAACATTAACATTACCCAAACAATACACTAACAATACACTTGTCCAAACCCTGACGCAGTACATGTATATGGTCCTATTGGACAATTAGTAGCTGTACATTCAAATTGTACAAATTAACAGCCATGACTGTTTAAAATTTCAACTTTACCTCCTATACATCTCCTTCACCTTTAGGTAATCAGAGCTGTGCTCCCGAGGTGTCCAGCTTCAACATCACCATAAACAACTGTACCACCATCATAGAAATGCCTGTGTGTCAGGGCCAGTGTGTGTCTCAGCCCAGGTGAGAAGAAATCTATCACTGGTCAATAGAAATAGTTATCACAGAGTAAGTGAACACATTCTCAGGTCTGTTATGAGTGTCCACACTAAGGACTCAGCAGGAGATGTGTCATTCCTGATTAAGTCTGATTAAGCTTACAATAACACATTTCTCCCCTCCTTCTTGCTTCCCTTCCTCCCCACTCGGTCCACAGCATCAGAGTGGTGTTGCATGGTGACCTACAGGTGGAGCAGAAGAGCAGATCCTGTCAAGAGCGGCGCTCAGAGAGGAGATCAGTGACCCTGCAGTGCTCCGACCACACTACCAGACACTACGCTTACAAGCATATCACCAGCTGTGAGTGCAGAAGCTGTGGTATACTGCGCTGACAGCACAGACCAAAGACAAGAATATATGATAATGTAACGTATCCATTACATTTCTAAATCAAAAACGAATGTATCTAAATTTAGTAGATTATGAATTGATATTTGATGGTTTTTGTTCTCGATTCAAAACTAATAGTATCAAATAAAGTGAATCATTAGCTAATCACCAAAGGTTGTAGTAAGCATCTTCTGTCAGTGCAGTAAGTTCAACTTCATAAAACACAATGTGCCTCCCTAAAGTAAATTTACTTTACTCTCACTTTTTCACCGGTCGGCAGCAACGCTGCTGTAGCTTTGATCACTTCTGTGCCAATGACATTTCGTCTGGAAGTTAGGGTCGTTTCATTCAAGTGACAAAAAATAGCTTCTTGATAGTGGTGATATTTAGCCAAGCAGACAGGTTTTGGTTTTATCTATGCAGGTTTTGAAATACTCTTGTTACTCTAAATAATCCAGAACTTCACTGTAAACAGATTTCCATGGAAGACGCAATCTGTTAAAACCATTAACATTGTGGTCCCTGGATTATCTGCAGTAACAGGGACTCTCTTCTGTCAAAAATCTGTATTGACAAAGAAAATAAAAAAAAAAAAAACATTTAAAAAAAACAGTTTGGTGAACTGGCTCTTTCAGATTCAACTCTAAATTTGTCTTTATTTCAATGAATTTATGAATTACAAAAAATAATTTACACAAAAATGATGACTAACAATTTGGCGGGCAAAGAATCCCACATTGTGGAGCTGCTGCAGCTGTAATGTCAAAATGAGTATTTATAATGAATATCTTATATACTGTGTTTATATTTTGATGTGTGTTTCTCGGGCATTGGGACACACAGAGAAAGCCATTGTTTGCGGCTATCAATAGGACAGGAAGACTTTGATCAAGCCAAGGAAACACCCAGTCTTACAAAAGCTGAGTTTCTCTGGAAGAGGAAAGCATTTCACTCTTTGAAAACAGCAAACGAACAGAAACAGCAGGCTTGTAAAATAAGCTTTGGCCAGCTTCACGCTGCTGCTGTTTGTTGTGCATTCAAAAGGATGGATACTCAGGAGGCTTATGATGTTCACAGAGGAGGATGTGCGAGTGTGCGCAAACTGTGAATGCCTCTGTGTGTGTTTGCATTCAGTGAACCTCTGAACCTTCCGGTGCTGGTCAGACATGCATCCTACTGGACCTTACCCAACCAGTTCAGTCACGTTTGGGTTTGTGACTGTGTGTGTGTGTGTGTGTGTGTGTGTGTGTGTGTGTGTGTGTGCATGTGTGTGTGAGGACTGGAGGGGTTTCAGGGTTTTTTATTGACATGATCAACAAGTGCACGAGTAGATGGGTTACTGATTACAGGTGATGTTGTAGTTTGTTTGTGATAAGGCGCTTGCTTTAAGCACAAAGTCCTGCCAGGTACAACAAGCCCTCAGCTACTTTACCACATCCCTCCCATCCATCGTAGGACCACCGCTGCCTCTCAGGTAATTACTTTTACTGGTTTTTGAACTCTTCTAATTCTGCACAAAGTTCTTATTTAAGATGAAACTTTTTAGTATTTACTGGTGCTGTAGTGTAAATTACTGGTATATTTTGCCTAAAAGAAAGCTGGGGACTACATTTTGTTATTATTTACAGTGCTACACTGAGATTTGAGTCTTTATGCATATCCAGTAACCTCATTTAAGAGTAAATCTAGTAGATTGGTAATAAGACATTAGTTTTTTTCAGTTTTGCAAATTTGAATCAGTTGAATTGAACGTAATTTTCCCCAAACTCATAATCTTGGTGTCCGTCTGCAGGTCCTTCGGTGCTGTGTTTTCTGCGTCTTTGCATCTGTCAAGCACACAGCAGCATCATGAGTGTAGAGTCCAAAAAACCACGTGAAGCTTGCTGCTCCAAGCTCAAGGTTGGTCAAATGTTTTTATTTTTCCCAGTATTTAAATGTTTGAGAATATCACTTATTGCTCCATACATATCCAAGTCTTAATGACTGTGTTGTGACCATGGCATGACTTAGTCTTAGCCAAACATCCAAAAGCCAAGTCAAATGTGTTTCTTTCACGTTACCTCTACACATTTGTCTTGGTATGGCATTTTTATGTCAGTATTATCTGTGTCCTACAAATGCTTACCCTAATTGGGCTGTAAAAAGGTAAAGCATTAAGGGATAACTTCATGACTTTTGAACTTTGGGCTTATTTTCCCATGATTTTGGGTGTAAATGATTGATATGTTTATATTATTATGATGATTATTATTATTATTATTATTATTATTATTATTATTATTATAAGTGGCAACATTATTAATTGGATTCCTAGAGAGATAGACCTTTTTTGTTAGAGAAAGATCATTTTTGTTTAACCAGAGGCAACTGTTACATCACTACCAGACTCCATTGACAAAAACAGTAATTTTACCTTGCAGATCACCGGACTTGCTGGAATATCGCTGCCTTGATCAGTTAGTTAGTTTGTGTTATTCTTCGGTACTTTCACTTATCTGACTTTCACTTGATCTGAAAACTTCTTCCACCACGGAAAGTCACGCAATAACACTAACAAACTAACAAACTAACTAACTACAACTTTAAGTACCTATATCATTCTTGCTTAACAAATTGTTCTCTTGACCAGATAAAACTATTGAGGCTTTGACACCAAATGAGACATTCAGTCCATGAAAAGTGGGTTTGCTTCCTCATGCAATGGGAATAGTGGTATGGTTGCAGTGACCTGTGTACATACAATGTAAGAGCTGTGTTTATTGGTTCACTTTGTCAGGATGTTTGCTGATAACAGACTAACCATACTAGAAAGTGGGGCATTATCAGCTCTACTTAGCAAGTAATATTGGTTTGACGATTTTGATTTCTTGCAAAATGTTACAGGAAAGTACGAAACCTCTCTTCTTGTTAAAAAGTAGAAACAAGTTGAACTCTAGAGGAGCTTTAATGTCACCTGTGGAGCTGTTAGACAAGTGGGTGCAGTTATCTAAGAGTATTCACAGAATCGTCTGTGACCTGCAGCCCAGTGTGAATCCCTTTAATCTTTAACTGTCTTTGGAACAATTTGAAGGCTGCACACAAGTAGGATTTGTACTGGTAAAGCAAACAAACTCCAAAAAAAATAAAGTACTAGAATTTTTTTTATTCATTACAAGGTGTGATAAGATATATGTCTTTCTTTGTCCTTCACAAACAGGATGTGGAAATGAAGATAAGATTGAAACATCTGTGTTGCTAATGTAAAATTGTATTTTTGTGTAGTAGGTTAATATTTTACTCAGTTTTTTCATAATAGTTTTTAATTAAAATGAATATGCTTGTCAAGCTTTCCATTCCTGACAGGAACATATGCAGTTTACAAAGATAACGGTGGCAGATGTGCCACTCAAGTCAAAAGCAGGATGCAGCATGCTAGGCTGTGATTGGACAGTCGCTGATCAAGGGAGGGATTTAGTAAATGAGTAACTACTCTGTTCTATTCAAATCTTTAAAAAAGCTGTAATCTAATGTAAATTAATGTAATCAAATCAACATTGAAGGCTGGTGTGAAGTACTGTAGGTCTTTAAATGTTAAGTGTTGTGTGTGTGAGCCTACTCTATCATGGGAGTCTGTGTGATAATATGGTCATTCACACTTTCCCTGTGCAAGGTGCAATTACATCCTTTTAGCTTTGTTGAGAAAAAAGGCCTCATCCAAAAACCTTTTATTGCATTACTGGAAGTGCAAGAAAAAAAAAGGAAGAAAAAAAAAGAAGCTTAATCCTCTAACTCAAAAACCTTTGAGGAGAGCCAACACGCCTAATCAAATCAACATCCCCTAACCGAACCTGTTTCACTGAAGAATGGCTTCAGCCAAAAACTTCTTGTTTGTGTTTTCCAGCTCTTCCTGGCCTCTCTGGCATTTGTATATTTTTCCAAAGCCTTTGGTGGGGCCTACATGAAGAGCTCCATCACCCAGATCGAGAGGCGCTTTGACATCCCCAGCTCCCTCATTGGGGTCATAGATGGCAGCTTTGAAATGGGTATGTGAAGTTTTTGGATATTGGATCCAATCCTCCCTATTAAAAGAATTAACTTGATTTGGGGACATGCGCTTACTTGCTTTCTTGCACTTGGACCTATACCACTTTTATGTCTGCATGGTAGCTAAATATCAAGCTACCATAAAATGGTTAGCTTAGCATAAAGACAGAAGCAGTTGGCTGGAGGTAATGAAATCTGCCCACCACGACTAACTATATTTAGTATGTTAAGAAAAAGCCCCACAGTTTTTTTTTCTGTTGGAGGTGGAAACACAAGATTTGCTGTTGAAACTGTTGAAACACATGGCTACACATGACAAAATCAATATGTTTTTTCATGCCTTAATTGTTAGACAAAGTTGATTTTCTTTTATACACACAAAGAAAAAAAACACAAAAATAATTTTAATATTCATTTGACATATTAAATATCAGATTTACACATTATTGAAATTGAATTGAATCCAGTGGCACCAACAATTTGATATAATTCCTTGTAGTTTTTGAGATACAGCCATTTCTGTATCATACTACATGTAGCCGTTAGTTACAAAGGGTTACTCGTTTTATCATTTCTCACAAAAACACCAGTTTTTAGAAGTGGTGGTTGGCAGGTTGTGTTACCTTTGAACATAGCTCCACTTGCAACAATTCATTCATTCATTCATTCAGTCATTTTTCATCTTTCTGCTTCCCAGGAAACCTCTTGGTAATAGCCTTTGTGAGCTACTTTGGTGCAAAGCTCCATCGTCCCAGGCTGATTGGTATTGGCTGCTTGATCATGGCTGCTGGGTCTTTCCTCATAGCCCTGCCTCACTTCTTCCAGGGACCGTTAGTACACAGTTTTCTTTGTATTATCAATACTCAACTTTTTCTTATCTTACACTGTGGCCTTGTTAAGGTATATCCTGCATCAATTATAATTGGAGTAATACAGTTATAGAAGTTTTAATATTGAACTGAACCTCAGTGGCCTGAATCAAATAACAATTAATTCTGTGAATGTTATATTAAACTGAATTTCCCCCTTGCAAAATACAAGTAAAAGAAGAGGTATAAAATATCATTAAAACTGTGGCTAATTGTTCTAATGTGTACACTGCAGGATTAATCTGTTTGGGGCCC
>NW_019474478.1:0-1671 GCF_002814215.2 Seriola lalandi dorsalis | reverse complement strand
ATATCCAATCACATCCAGTCAACCTGCGTTAGTCTGGAGTGTTTTAACAGTCAGTTTCTAAGACCTCTCTTTTTACTGCTGAAAACATTGGCTTTCAGCTGGAGTACAGATACCACCATACCTCCAGACATGTACTTTTCCTGTCTACTCATCCATGGTCAGTACTGTGCTCCAGGAGTACCAGCTTAACAGAAACAAACTGTGGTTTTTTGGGTTTGAAATAATAGTGAACCCACTTTTTGCTCATGTTGAATACGGTATATACAGTAGAAATGTCATTTATTTTAAACTACAACAGGTACAACTGTCAAATGTTTGTTAGTGAAGACTCAACGGTAGCATGTACTTATGTATGTATGTATGTATGTATGTATGTATGCCATATATAGCAAATGTAGTATGTATATTATTAATTTCCTGGAGCCATTAAACTAGCTGTCATTTCCATCAGGGTTTCCACTTTGTACGGAGGACTTTGTGCTAGAAAAAATATATTGCCTACAGTTCAAGCCTCTTCAAAAATATACAACTGAAAATACAATTGAAAATTGAAAAATGCTACAGATTTAGAACGTCCAAAAATCTTATAACAATGCAGTATAGTTTTGCTTATTTATCCGTGGTAGATATGTCGTCTTGAAGTCATCACTCAACCTTGAAGCTGTTGAAAAGTTTGGTGGAACCAGTAAATAGTATTAAGAACCACAAACAGCTTCTTTTTATGGGCTGACATGGTTATGCCTCTGTAAAAGCACAAGTAGTAAATGTGCTCCCCATCTGTCTGAAGACGACAGACTGGCACATTTTTATTCTCGCTGCCTTGCCTGTATTTGAAATGTTATCTCGTCAATGTTGGTGTAAGTTTACTTTGTTTCAAAATGCAGCTGCGTAGATAGTGGGTCTTAGTGGGGAATGGTACTGTAAGCCCTCTTGATAATTCAGTCATGTGAACTCGAGTCAAAGAGCAGATAAAATACAGCTGTGTTGTCAACTTAATTTAAATGACTTTAATGTTCTAATCTTTTCACCATTTCAGTGAAGCGAGATAATATAATGAAGCAGCAGTAATTTTTATCAGGCTTATAATAGAATATGGAAAAACATCCGTTGCCCAAAACCATCTGTGCGGGATCCTTTGCCATGAAATGACGTCAGATGTTATGTGTCTTGCCTCCTCAGACTGGGCATGACGGTGCGGGCCAAGCTGAGGGTGTAGCCACATCTGGCAGAGAGCGCTGAAGTAAGCAAGAGCCTCAGCACACCAAACCGTCCACTGCAGCAGGGAAGATGGGAGAGACAGAGGAGGAGAGGGATAATGTGGGAAAGCGGTTTGAGAACTTCTTCCAGGCCTCGACCTGTAAAGGAGCCCTTCAAGCCTTCAACGTCCTCTGCAGACAGCTGGACCTCGACCCTGCGGACAACAGCACCTTCTACAGCAGTCTGAAGGCAAAGGTCACCTCCTGGAAGGCCAAAGCACTATGGAGTAAGCTAGACAAGAGGATGTCCCATAAGGAGTACAAGAAAGGCCAAGCCTGTGTGGGCACCAAGGTAAGTTTAATGATATCTTTGTACAGCTGTGCTTTATACCACAAAGATTTAACCAGCCATAGGCCATGTTATTGCTGGCCATTCTCCAAAATATACCATATACTTTTAGTTTATTTCCTACTT
>NW_019474477.1:0-1671 GCF_002814215.2 Seriola lalandi dorsalis | reverse complement strand
GCTCCACGTAGCTTGCTGTGTGCTTCACTGTTAGAAAACATGGTCTCTCCATGCCCAGAGAGTCTTGTCAAAATAACTGTAAACACATGTGTAAATGCAAAGAGACTTTATCTAACTTCAAATCTGGTTAGATGTTTAGGTCACTTAATTTAGCACATTATTATCCACCCAAATCCACGAGTAGGTTGCTCTGGGTAATTGAACAAAATATCTATGTTAAAGAGAAATATGAAGGGTGTTTCTGTGTATTGCATACCCTTTGCCGTGCTCATAGCTGCACATGCCAAATTTCTTAGTGCCAGTCTCCATGCAGCGACGCATCATCAGCCGATACCGAGGCTCAAAGATGTGCAGGGGGCAGGGAACTCCAGGGTAGGCCACCGTGCAAACAAATATAGGGATGTCCTTAGTAAGACTGCATAGGAAGAAACAGAGGAGAAATCAGTGAGAGTCTAGAGGATTGCTACAATAAATCCTGAGTGTAGATTGTATTATGTTGAACTGAGAGGTGCCTACTTGGACAGTTCAGCCATCTCAGCATCATGGACCTGTTTCCTCTCGGCCAACTGGGAGGGAAAAAGGTGGGTCATGATGTCCTGAAGAAGAACCGTGGGGTTGTACTTCCTGTTTTTGAAGTACTTTGAAGAGTAGAGTAAGAGCAGGTTGTCAGCAGTCATACACAATAATATAAATACTCTCATTGTGTTCTAACAATACAACTAGAATTACCACCTTGGGGTTGCATGCCTGTGCCAACCAGCCCCGGGTTAATTAGCATGTGAATTCTTGAGTTATAGCTAAGAACATGTTTGGAGTGATCACAGTGATCTTGACCTTTGAAAAACAAAATTTTATCAGTTCATCTTTGAGTCCAAGTAAAAGTTTTTGAAGACATGCTTTCAAGGCATTGTTTTGTGAGGTCACAATCAGTTCATATCTATATATGTGATCACTTACCACAAGTAAAACATGGGAATGAGGAACCAGGAAGTTCTCTTGTCATCTAACTTAATGTGAATTTAATAACAGAGGACAGGTCTATGAGTAGAACATCATTTTTACCAAGCTGTCACAGAGTTAAAACAGAGCAGTGAGATCCATCTGACCCTGACTGAGCTAAATTTGGTTTCTGAAGACCACAACCAGGTGGCAACAATTTTAATAATTAATCAGCTTTTTAAGTGGAGATGTTCACGAGCTAAAAACAGGGCCTTTTTCGATTCAGTTGAAAATAGACATATGAAAGTGTCTGTAGGTGGTTACCTCTTGCAGTGGCTGTTTGCAGAGAGGACAGCGGAGGTTGTGGTCCAGACTCCGCTCTATGCAGTTTTTACAAAAGGTGTGACCACAGGGAGTAGTGACTGGTTCAAAAAACAACCTTCAGAGAAACAGAGAAAGACATGCGCTTTAGTCAGAACAGCCTCTCAGAGGAAGGATATTCATGCTATTTGTACGGGAGATGTAAGCGGTGATTATTTGTGTACATTAACCAGAGAGGAGAGCGAGAACACACTCAGCCTGATCTACAGCTCTACAGAAGACAAGGTACAGACAGCAATGCATTATTGATTGGAGCGAGTACTCCAGGACACTGACCTAATGCAGAGAGGGCACTCAAAGTCCGACACGGTGAGAACACCCAGGGTTTTCCCTCTGCGGTGACTACTTTCA
>NW_019474476.1:0-1672 GCF_002814215.2 Seriola lalandi dorsalis | reverse complement strand
GCCATAATGGCTCACAGCACTTAACAAATGCAGTGGCCCATATTTTCTTTCATTGGTGACAGCAGTTTGACCTCATTAACAGCAATAAGGAGAAAATTATCTGTTTAATTGTCTTGAATTGTCTCCTCGGAATAGAGAGCAAGATGGTACATGGGGAAGTCAGATTTTCTGAAAATAAAGCTAAGAGTCTACAGCCATGAGGTTGTACTTAGGCACAGTGGTGCTTTGAGCTAACTGTTTTAGCTAGCATGCTAACAAGGGCTGGACAATTAACCATAAAAAGTATTAAAACTGTCACAGACTTTATTTTGCTAATGTCGGTTAATTCTGTCAATACTTTCCTCAGTGTGTGTGTTCATGAACTGTCCCCTTAAATACATACTACCTCGTGTTCAGTCACATGACTCCGCCCCATCCAGCTAACGTTAGCCTGTGTTCGCTCAAAGCGAAGCTGTGGATATGGGTGACAGAAACACACTGAGCCTCAGGCTGCAGCCGCACTAACACCTTTTGCTACGTTTTACACCTGGCAACACAATCTCATTGCTGAACCTGAGGAGTGCACCACTCGAATCCAAGTAAACGTCTGAAATAATCAGGTATAATGTTTACCATGTTCACCTTAGTAACATGGTTTAGCATGTTGTCATGGTAAACAAGGTTTAGCATGTTAGCATTCTAACATGCTACCAGGGTGACTAAGATCTGAGCATCGACCATCATCGACCAAGTTTCAGGGCAATTCACCCAATAGTTGTTGAGATACTTCATTTAAAACCACAAATGTCATCATTACGGTGGCGCCAAAGGACGGGTCAGGGGGTCACCGTGAATGTACAGGATATATGAAATGTCATGGTAATCCTCTCATTTCAATCTGTTGAGCCGATGAATGTTAATCCACAATTTGAGGACGATCCACAGAATAGTTTCTGAGATAATTCAGTCTGGACCAACATGGTGGCTGGACTGGTCGACCATGTCATTGCTGGAGCGACGTCAGTATCCTGCAAAAAAAAAAAATTCTCTGTGCTAATTCAAAAACTAATTAGCTGCTATCAAATGTTAGATTTTCATTTCCTCAGTCCCATTGAAAGGTCTTTATGTGGAAGAGGTACTCTGCCTGGTGATGTTATCAGGACATTGCAATTCAGCACACACACACACACCAATGAGGCTAAAACAACATGCGCTCCTTTGCTGCTGAAACAGTTTCCTGCATTTCTGCCGGATTCAGCAGCTAATTGGCCTTAAAAGACCACTAAGTAGTTTTCACCTGAAGATCAGTTTGGAAATGCTTCCAATTAACTGACAGCCGAGCGCTGATTGGACCACTTAGTGCTAATTCAGAGCAGGTTGGATGCAAGTAAAGGTCATCCGCCGTGGAGAGAAGTCAATGGTGCTTTAGTTCTGTCGCATCGTGCCGTGCCCGAGGAAACGTAGCAAATAACAAATACTCTGCAGAGATGAAGTGACCTTAGTCAACTGTCAGCGTGACACTTTATGACTCTTTGAGAAGACAACAACATTAATAAACATGAGTGGCAGTTGCAATGTCACACCATAAGACATGAAACGCTACAGTAAGACCTTGCATCGCATTACTTTCATACCACGACACAATCTGGCCAGAGTGTCACGCACATAAATCAAATCTGCTCACAAAGTCTTT
>NW_019474475.1:0-1672 GCF_002814215.2 Seriola lalandi dorsalis | reverse complement strand
GGCTCTAAAATTATAAGACAAAAACTGATGTATTTCAACTCTTACAGACTCTTCACTCTTATTTTGTGCATCTCCAATGTAATTGGAAACATTTTTTATTGCACTTTAGGCATTTTATATCAAATAGACAAGCAATACAAAATATTCTAATATAATTTAATGTTTCACTTTTGTACTTCTTTAAAATGTTATAGTTCTATATGATGAAAAATAAATAGTGAATTAATTGTTTAGTATATTTTGTGATTTTCTATAGTGCAGTGTCAAATTCACATCTACTTAGCTGGGAAATCATTTATTTTGATTCAGAGGTCCATTTATAGTCGTAAATGTTTTTGCGCGTCTTTTGCGAGAACATATTCATTTAAAAAAGAAATTGCATCGAGAAATGTGAAGCCTTGGAACCTTGTTACGCTTTTTTTGTTCCTGCACGGCGCTCCGTTTAGAAACACCGTTTTACTTCCTGTCAGAATTCACAACAGAGCCGAACCAGAGAAGCTAATTCATTTTAGCAGCTTTTGGTGAACAAATGTTTATGTAGCATAAATACTAACGACCAAAAATGATTCCTTACACCGTCAACATCAAACTCGCAGCTCGGACGTTGACTGGCACTCTCAATTTGCAGAATAAAACCGCGGTAGATTGGTGAGTACAGACCCTTTGCCGCTAGCATAATATTGTAGCCTGGTTGTAGCTCGTTAAGTCAGTCAGATGTGCGACTGACAGATGATGTGTACGAACTGCCAATTACATTGTATGAATTTCATTACACTGTTTCCTTTCGTTGCTGCTTAGAAAGATGCCAATGTTAATTGATGCCAGTAATGTAGATTTTCTCTCATCAAAACAAGAGAAACATGCAGGGTATCTTGTGTCATGTGATGTGATGTGACATTTTGCTGGGCCTGATGAAAATTGTAAGCCTTATCTTCCCACTGTAATCCGACAGAGAGTGTGACTGAACTCGCTTAAAAGTACCAGAAGTATTATTATTTTAGACAAAGGTTGCATAACCACAGTTTTATTCCACACATGAAGCGGAAATGAGTCATATGTTAAACATTGCAATATTCACAGCTGAGACCTCTCACTCTCCATTAACCAAATTTGACAATAAAAAAAAAGTGTGAATGATGAGGTATGAGGAATATAATGTGGGTAATACGGTGTAGTCATCACCCGCAGCTACTCTTAATTTCTGTATTATTGCCCTATTGTGGTTTACAGTCACACACTTGTTGGATTAGCAATTATATCAGTTTGTTGCACCAGGACTCATTAATTGAAAGTCCCTGTGTACAAAAATAAGCTTAAGCTAATAGTGGACTTTCAGAATTTGATTGGAGTTGATATTTTTGTGGAATCAGGATGCGGTCCAGCCACATTTGAATGCAGACGTTGCATGCACACTGAAAGATGAAGATTAACATAGACATGAAGTGGAGAGCAGGAAACTGTAATTCAGACACAGCTTTTAAATAATACTATACTCATAGGAGAGGGTGTACAAATCAGTGTCAGGCCAAATGAGTACATCAGTTGATGTTGTCTTATGTGGTTTTGTGCATGATTTGGCTCGATATCCCACTCACAAACCATCTCTTTTATTCTGCAGCGGAAAGTACTTTCAGCTACTTCCCACTAGCCTAATCATTCAGGTTTTTTTTTT
>NW_019474474.1:0-1672 GCF_002814215.2 Seriola lalandi dorsalis | reverse complement strand
TGAAGGAAAGTAAGTAAAGGAACAACTACAATGTGTTCTTGGCTGCTGAGAGAAACAGTCATGACACACAAATAAAAATTTTATGTGTCATAGTTCAGAACAAATATGTTTGACATGTTGGCCTTTCCCAACAGCTTTTTGAGCACTTTAGTGGAGAGTTATAATTGGCCTCAATTAAATGAACAGTACTTTCAAACCAGTCAGCCAGAGACATTGTTAGAAAAGATGTTGAGTTGACAGATCTTAAGTATAAAACTTATAAAAAATAGGATATGATTAAATGATATGCTTAAAAGTGTAAAAAACAGGGAGTTTGCAGCATTTGTTCACTACTCAGTATTATTTACAAAAGCATTGTCGAGCCAGCTGCTAAGTGCAGAGCCTGGCAGAGATCAGTGGCAAGATTGTGGCGCAGACTATTACACCCTTTTGTAATAATTAAGCTGGATTGCAGAAGGAAATCCAGTGGCACTATATACTGTACATGCATCTCATTTATGGACAAAGGCGTTTCCAGTATTTTCCCTCCATTTTATAGACCTCTGAAGAGAGGAGTTGGCAGAAAGTCATTGCAGAGCTTGGCAGATTTCTCTGTCTGATTTAAAAGCACCAGTGTTTCAAAGTCCTTAGCTTCCCCTGGGTCCTCTCTCTCTTAATGTCAGTGCAGCTGCATCATTACATTTAGAGTTTTTAGCCAGGCTAGCAGCATGGAGGTCAGTCAGCTGGTTGGTCCACCACTTCAGTCCAAACTGAAAACTATTGGATAGATTGGATTGCCATGAAATTCATCATCCCCAGAGGATGAATCCAAGTGACTCTGGTTATCTCTAGACTTTTCCTCTGTGGCCAACATCAGGTTGACAGATGTGGTTTAGAACGAAATGTCTTGACAAGTAAGAGTGGATTATCATAGTGTGGTACAGACATTCACATCCCCCTCAGGGTTAACTGTAATCACTTAAGTGAAAACCCTCCTATTCACATCTAGCGCCACCAGCAGGTGGCGATGTGACTGTGTAAACAGATTCATGTCCCCACAACAAATAATAGTACTACAAAACCACACATGTACACACACATTGTGCAAGGTACTGTGCTGGCCAGCAGTCTGTGTTATTGGCCCTTGGTCACACTTAAAATATTAATATGACTGGTGGTTGTGCTCAAAGGTCCAATGTTGTTGTATAATTTGCTTCTCATCACAACTTTCTTTTTCTTTGTCAAAGTTTTTTACACACTCAGTGAAAACCCAGTGACTGTTTTCATTAATCTGACATGTGGATTGTCCATAATTCATGTGCATTTCTACAGTAAATGTGACCCTAATGAACAGCAACGATGCAAAGAAAATGTTTGTGTTATTTGTCTCAGCAGCAGAGTCCAGCTGGGGAGAAGGTTTCTCTGAAGCATCAGCTCCTGCAGGTCATTGTGCGTGTTGCTCAGTACCGCATGCTCCTCACTGGTGAGTCTAGTGTAAAGGACAAGATTTAGTTAAATATGGTCTATTCTGAATACAAATATATTTCACTTACAGTGGTTTCATTCTTGACTCTTACGGGGAATTGATTAATTTCATTCCTCCTATAGATTACCTGAACAACCTCTCCCCCGATTCCAAGGAATATGAAGACACCCAAGGTACCGTAAACAAACAGCAGACTCAGTGTGGACA
>NW_019474473.1:0-5238 GCF_002814215.2 Seriola lalandi dorsalis | reverse complement strand
ATTTGTTCAACATTATGTCTTTCAAAGTTTGACAGTATAATAGTATGAGTCTAAGATCTTCACCTCATAGCTGTGAGGCACTAAAACATCTAAATCTAGTCTAAATGGTAAAACTTGAGACTTTCTATATACATTATGATTATAGGTACACGCTATCTGCATATTGTGTGTCCACATATTTAGCCTGTATTGATTCTCTCCCGTACACCAAACATAGGTTTATCCTGTTGTATATTTGCAGCTGTCTCAAACCAAAGCTCCATACTAGTCTCCGACACGCATCTATGAATAGTTAGGGGATTTAACTTTTAGCTGCTGCTGCCCACTGCTGCCAAAATCCTAGCCAGCCAGCCAGCCAGCCAGCCACCATTTCTCATCCAAATGACAGAAATACAGGCAGACTGGTACCTTGAGTTTCCACTGCTGTTTGTGCCAACCAAATGTTTTGGAAGTCAAAAATTCCCTCCTGTGATGACGACAGGATCTTTTGTCGGACAGAGACAATGAGATAGTGGTGGACAATAGTGGATTGGGGTTTGTGGAGAGAGTGATTCAGGGAGATTTAGGCTTAATGTGATGAAAGTTCTAGTTTTCATTGGTTTGTTGCATTCTTCCAATCACTAGGACAATGCTTTGGTTTTGATTGGTTGCACATGACTTGAACTGTGTGCAAATGGCAGCCATAAGAGTGTGACTTTGCCTGGTTTACTCCACTTGATTGAGTTAGCTTCGTTAGCTGTGCAGTTTGTTGGTGTGTGTTAATCTAACATGGCAGTCTTAATTGATCTCGTTAATGTGGGACGTGGGAGGCGAAAGAACGTCAGGGACCTCAGATGCCTCCTGGTTATTTTGACACGCAGACAGTCAGAAACAATAGCGGGTTAGGGAGAGGAGTAAGGGTGCCAGCCCCCATCTAACAAAACACAAGGCTGAAGTGCAAAGAATCACGACAGGAGACAGGAAGGCTCGTCGGCTGGGTGTATAACTTGTAAGTCCCCTGTGACACCAAAATCAAAATACCACAACACCCAGTAGGTCAGCCATCCAGTCAACCTCTGTCTAATAAGCCCTATTTTCACCTGGTATTAAGTTCCCCATGCATATCCAGGATGTTTTCAGATTGTCTTAATAGGCCCTGAAACCAAAAGAAAACAAAGGTACAAATATTAAAGGTTGAAGTGCATATTTATTTATTCACGTGGATGCTGATTTCTGTTTTTACCCATTTAATTTAAGGATTAACATACTTCTTACTTGTTCCAGTGCTGACTGGATGAAAAAAAAAACATATAAAACAAATTTTAATGCTATTTTCTTTTTTTTTATTATTCATTTAATTTGACTTTAATGATAAATATTTGATCGTCATCACTGGTATTAAAATAACAGTTGATAATTTACACAATCATTACATTTTAGTAAAACACTGACACAACAGTTTTCCATCACCATGGTTACACACTGTATCAGTATCATAATGGTGCTCTCTGCTTGTGGTGTTCACAGTCTTGTACAACAGCAGTGGGCTCCAAAAGCCTAAGACACATGTTTAAAATGCTATGGTGAGTGTGTGAATAGAGCAGACTTCTGAAGCACCAATCATTTATTTTATGACTAGAACCGTCTTTTTTTCTTTTCTTTTTTTTCTCAACCATTGTTCATACCATTAGTTGTTAAGGTCAGCATGTGAACAACATGTGCTATAATTATGAGGACTGTTTTCAGTCTTCCCACATGTTTTTCTGTATGTGCAAACTCTTTCTCTGGATATGCTTTATAAAACATTCTTTTGTTTTCTTATCTGTTGAAATGATTTTATTGTTGCTCAATAAAAAAAAGTATTTAAATTGGTAACTCTGGTTGGGACACTAGGTAGTGTTATATATCCTTAGAGTGGTGTTTTCATGGAAACAGTCAAAAACTAATCATCATGAGTATGGTGTCAGTGGTACATTTTAGGCAACCTAACCATAGCCAGGCCCTTATAAAAGTCATGGCAATAGTTGGCTTTCAAAAATTATTTTTCTTTGGTAGGTTTATAAAGTCAAAAATAGGGAGCAAAAGATTCAGGATCGGACATTTAACAATATTTTTCTTGTTTGCCTCTATTGCCTCCAGTGGTGGATGCTTTTAACGCCTTATTATTTGTAAACCCTTTTTACATCTGAATTGATTTAAACTTGTTTGAAACAAGCTTTTAATGTAAATTTCAGGAAATGATATTCCCAATATAGTCGGTGCAATCCCAGGAGAAATAGTGTTGTGCAAACACTTATTTTCATGATCTTCAAAGCTCAGATGAAGGCCAGTGAACCCCCTGAAAGAAAAGCTGAACTAATCTAAAATAAACAACCACAGTATAAGCACAATACTTGCCTGCTCATGTGCACTCATACGCACACATATGCGTCTTCTTACATACACATATGAAAGCCCCCAACACACACAAACATTTATTTGTTTATTTATTGCGGATGTCTAATTAGCATTATTAACCTTTAGTGAATGGGACTGACGACATCAGGTTGAGACAGCTCCTCAGTGCAATTCACCTCTCCATTGTACCAGGGGATTTTTAATTGGCCGGGGAGGTTTGAGGCGACAGAAAGGAGACGCTGTTACCAATATACAGATGACAGGCTGACAGATCTGCAGACAGACCTCCTTCACTCTAGTGGAAAAAACATGCAAATGTCCCACTCTGAAGTGTGTCATGTCCCTTTACCTTTTTATGGAACTTAAATGTGTCTTTAACCATTTGTGCATGCATATACAGTATTAATGTAAATAAGACATCGCAAATAGGCAACAGTGTAGTAGCAGAAACAATAATTTCCTTAACTAAAATCTGGATTGGCTAAACTAGCCATATATGGTAGTAGTCCTTCGTCATTTCTTTTCCCTCTCCTTACTTACTTTGAGCAAGCAAGGTCCGGACTTTTTTCTCCACCTCTGTCGATAGCTTCTGCTTGTTATTGCTTCACAGCATTAGCTATTGCCATTTTCTCCGCATATACCTAGTGTGTGTGCAGATGCATGTGTACCCCTTCATCTGCACACACACGTACACACACAGTCACTCAAACAACACAGCAAATACTAATGCACACATTTTTTTAACTTAATTTTGAATGTTGAATACATGAAAACACCTCAGCTCACATGTGTTTGCTTGTGGGTGACATACGGTTAGTGTTATGCATGCATTGTATCGTGTGTAAATTATGGGTAAATTGGTGTTAATTGTTAGACTATGTAACCATATTATTTGAATTACATTGTGCACTGGAAATTATCCTGGAACATCTGTCAGAGTCTGAGTTCTTCCCACATACATGAGCTGAGAGGAGACTCTAGAATCATAAGCTAATTGCATGTGTGAAAATAATTTTTGCATCATACTTTTTTTTTCAAAGATTTGTGTAAATTATTCATTCAGGTAACATTTCATATTATGGCAGTGTCTGTTTTAAGTGTGGTGATAAGCCAAGCAACTGCTGGTGGAGTATCATATGCAATTAGCTTGCTTCTAGGCTACATGCCAGAACATGCAATTATACAGCACCTGGCATACACTCATACCCAGCACACTCACCTCTGTGTGGCCTATATTTTCTCAGTAAACAGAAAATGAAGTGGAATGGCTTAAATGCCGGTATAACCAGTAATTCCCAGGAAAGGTTCCTTGGAGAAATGCCAAGGAAATACAGAGCAGCATTATCTCTGCTTTGTTCAGATTAATATAGCTCCCTGCCATAGCCGAGCCATGCTGCAACTTGAGAGGGACCCAGACAAAGAGTGTCAAATCCACAGGCATGACATGGGATCCAGTTCAGCTGAAACTGGACACTCACAGCAACCAGCACTCAATAGTTTGGTGCTGAACATCAACAAACATTTGTCCAGTTGACTGAGGCCAATATTTTCTGTTGTGAAATGTTATTGTAGAATGTTTTAGGGTTTTGTCTAATGGTCAACGTTGAGTCGGCTAACTGGAAGTTCGATTTTGTGTTTGTTTCTCAGAGGTGTAAAGGCTCAAGCTCCTGACACCATGGATATGGACACGCAGCCACAAGGACAGCAAGCAGCTGTGCCAGTGTTCCAACCCCAGGTAACCCAACACAGAGACACACACATGAACACAATCCAAACTGCAAACTAGTGTTGTCAAGTAATATGACATATAAAGTGAGGTAACGAAAATTGTCAGCTGCCTGATATTCAGTAATACCTTTGATACTGGGGTAAATCTCTGCTATAAGTCAAGTCAGTGTTAGATTCACATGCTAGTTGCTTTAATGTAATGAGGTATATTGATTTTTCATAAATTTAAGATCCAGTCAGCTGAATTAATCTATTAATAGCTTCTCAATTTAATTTCTAAAATGTACTTCATCATGATTCTGATATAAAACTACAAATGCTATGATAAAATATTTTATTCTTGTGGCCTACCCCTGCTGCTAAGGGTTTCTATTTCAGTAAATGTTTTATTGCAGCCGTGACAGATTTTATCCTTCCATATAGTGTTGTGTGATTTTGTTAAAGTTAATAAGGACTGTGGGGTTACATATTGTTTTCCTGTAGATTAATTGACAAGGGGAAGTATTTCATAATTTATGACATACCCCTTCATCCATTCATTGTCAGCATACCTTCCCACCACTTTCATGTTTCGAACTGTAAATATTCTGAATTGCCCCTTTTTTCCCTGCTTCAGTCAAGATGCGCTTTTCAGTACAAACATCCTTCAGACCACTGTAGCCTGTGTGTGAGATAGACAGCAGTAGATGAATGTTGAGTTGTTTCTATTGATCAGAGCTCTGGAGGCTGGCACAGCCCGGCCTCCCCACATGCTTCTCTTGGTTCAATACAACTCAGGTTTGCTCCGTGCAGATCTGGTCATTGTTGTATTTTAATACCGCCCTCCAACATCAGGCCCATTGATTTCTCTCCAGAAGGATGTTTTTGCCTCCATAACTATTGAATAAACTTTAAACAAAGAGGATCATCCATATGCCCCAGAGTAAATTTTTTTTTTGAGAAAGAAACAACACTAAAAATAGGCCTATGCTCTCAGTTGTTGTTTTTCTTGCGTTTGCAAGGGCACTGCAACATTAACACTGGAATTGCCAAGGGGGTTAATTTATTCTAAGATTTGTAATTGCAAAATTAAGGATAATTGGGTTGCACACAGAAGAAAGTCAGATAAAAGCTCTAATGATTAATTTGACTTAG
>NW_019474472.1:0-1673 GCF_002814215.2 Seriola lalandi dorsalis | reverse complement strand
TGATGGGAAACGTTTGGAATTATGGCGACTTTATCAAGTAAACATGAGAAATAGTTATGTAATTTAAAAGTAAGAAGTTTGCGAACATCATCTCACCATCTTGACTCTGCATCCCTCCCCCAGAATAATCTTTGGTCCAGGCGGCAGCCATGGCTTCTCTTTCCTGCCGGCTCAGGGTCGTGGTGTCAGGGTGACATTCCTGGATGTGGCGGCGGAAGCTGCTGACCTTGGTTTCGTGCAGGACCTGAGAGCACACCATGCAGAACGTGTCCTGGCCCTGAGGCCCGTAGGCCACCAGGTAGTCGAGGCGGAGCCGCCACGGGTCGCCCCCGCGCAGCCGCCGCTTCTTCGGCTGGCGGAGGGGCTGGGGTCCCTGCTGCGGAGCTCCGACGCCACCGTCCTCACCAATAAGACGAGTGTCCTGAGTTAAAGTGCCATCGCCTTCTGGGTACAAGTCCGTGTTGATCTGGATGGCCTCCACATCCTGAGCAAAGAGGTCCACCCCGCCATCTTTGGTGCTGGGCTCTGATTTGATTGAGTTTTCTGACTCTTCTGTCATGGGGCAGAGAAACATACAATGTTTAAGATAAAAAAGGATATGAAAGTTCATCTCTAACAACTGCATTTCCCATGAGGCTTTGGGGGTCCAGGGTGCTTGGCTCACCATGTTACCAGGGCAACACTGATCCAGATAAGCAGCGATAAAAAGGGTTGTTGGGTGCTGGTGGGTGGATGTCAATACATCTCAAAGGTCAGACAGATAAGACCAAGTGATAAGATACTTTGTTTACTTTATATAGTTTTTCGGCAGTTAACCGAACCAGTCTGGATCAGTGGTTTTTGGAGAACATGTCAGGGTTAAGTCGACCTCTTACTGTTTACTTCCTTAATACCAACTGCACATTTCGTTTTTGAGTGTTGTGCTGACTGATCTCACCATGAGTCTGAGCCCAGGCCTGCAGGATGCAGTGCTTCTCCTCGGAGCTGTAGACCAAGGAGTTGGGGTGGGTGTCCAGCACGTGGCTCTTGATGTGGTCCAGGTGAAGTGAGGGCAGTTCTCCTCCACACACCATGCACAGCAGCCGGCCCGCCTCCGCCTCGTACTCCATCAGGAACTCCTGGCGGAACCAGGCGTGCAGCGAGTCGTTCAGGTAGCGCTCCAGGGTCCGAGCCGACGGTCCAGGGAGATCCTGCCCCTCCTCCTCCTCCTCCTCCTGAGGCTGCGGGGCCTCGACCTCCTCAGACTGGGGGGACAGACTGAGGGGCTGTTGTGGCTGCTCTTGGGGTGTCACAGAGTCAAGGGGTTCTGCTGAGAATCAAGGAGGGGACGTCTTTACAACAAAAAAAATAAAAAGATACAAACACAAGTCTTTTTGATACCACCACCAGGGGGCACTAAAGTCAGACATTTCAGTGATCTGTGGAAAAGGACTCTACTTTATTTGTGCTACACTAACTACTATTACCAATTTAGTTATTATCTCTTCATTACTTACTTTTATATTTAATTTAATGTGGAATGATGCTTGTGTGCAAACTAATGCACTTTCTCTTTAATGTACAGGAGGGTTCATCAGTGAGGTGTACAGTGGCAGGAGGTGTGGGAGTGGTAACCCATGCAAATCTACAGAGAACATGCAAAACATAAAGGAGAACGTAGGCTATGAAACGGC
>NW_019474471.1:0-1673 GCF_002814215.2 Seriola lalandi dorsalis | reverse complement strand
GTCATACAGTCTGGTTTGCTTGAAGCATACTGAGGCCTTTGTCTTTTGAGGTCAAGAACCTATGGTAACCCCAGAGTTAGCTGGCTACTGTTCAGTAGCAGCAGATATGTTGGTCTTCAGTAAACAACTGACACATTTTGACTCAAATGACAAACAGGTAAAGCTAGCAGTTAGCTGGTTTGTCAGTTGAGTGGATAATAACATTAACGGCAGTAGATTGGAACATCTCTGCAGTCAAAGCTGAGGTTCTGCCCCATGTCTGCATTAGCTTCTGTTCCATCAGCCTATATTACACCATGTGTTTTCCCACAGAGGTCATCTATCACCACTCTGTTTCAAGCTAACAGACATTGAATCAAAACCTCAGGTGATGTAGATGTTCAGTGCAAACACAATAAATATATAAGGCTGCTTACACCTCTACAGTAGTTTATACACATTCAGTATCATCGCTCACTCAGTCTATATGTGTTTGACTCAGAGTACTGTATGGAGCACTGGAAGGAGGACTGGTTTTTTGGCTACCAGTGTTTGAACGGCTCGAACCCCAGGATGATCCAGAAGTGCAGGAAGCTGCCAGAGAACTTCCCTGTCACATCAGACATGGTCCAGAGCTCCATGGCTCCGAGGACCAACCTGGACAAAGAACTCAAGGTGGAGAAATCAATACCTCTGTCTATAGAGGCTTTAATGTGCTGTGAAACTGCAGAATGATTTCATATTCCCTCCTCCCTTCATGTCCTCAGTGTGTCTTCTTCTCTCCTGTCCAGGCAGGGAACATCTACTTGTTAGACTACGCCATCATGGACGGGATCCCCACCAACACAATCAAGGGTAAACCTCAGTACATCGCTGCTCCGCTCTGTCTCATGTACCAACACCCAGATGAAGGACTCATACCTGTTGCTATACAGGTATGTATCATTTACACATAGACCAGCACTGACACTGACTGAACTCAACATTGTACTGATGTTCACACAATCACACATGCAGAGTTTATTTATAGTGAAACTTGATTAGTTGTGTTGTTGCAGCAGCTGAGTAGCAGAAAGCATCAAAGTCTGTAGTCTTTAGTTACTGGGAGATGGTTTTAGGATTTTTTTTTTCAGAATTTGTTATTAGAGGGTTAATTTTTTAATGGAAGTCTGACAATATGAAAAACTTAAAAAAGACAAATGCAACCTGACAAAAATGTTGACATAAACTTGAGAATATTGAATGTAAATCTGAGAGAATTGTATAAAGATCAGAGATTAGTGAATTAAGATAAGAGAAAGCTGAATGTAAATACAAGTAAATTAATGAAAATATAAAAGTCTTTCAAAATCAATAAATAATGCAAACATAGGACATATTTAGGAAATTCTCAGAATATAAAAACGTGAGAACATTTTATAAACTGCACTGCACTACACTACACTGCACTGCACTGCACTGCATTACACTATATATCACTGTACTACACTGCACCACACTGCACCACACTGCACTGCACTACACTATACTACACTACACTGCACTATACTGTACTGCACTATACTGCACTACACTGCACTACACTGCACTGCACTACACTACATATCACTGTACTGCACTGCACTGTACTGCACTACACTATACTACACTACACTACATATCACTGTACTGCACTGCACTACACTGCACTGCAC
>NW_019474470.1:0-1673 GCF_002814215.2 Seriola lalandi dorsalis | reverse complement strand
AAGTAGAAGTACTTTAGTTAAACAAGTTACAGCTCCTTATTCTTTTTACCTTTATCTAATTTTTTTTTTTTTTGTGGATTAGTGGAGACATTCACTGCTACTGGTCTCTAAAGATTATCCATGTGAAACATATATGGAAACAAAGCTGTCTCAAGTCTTTATGGGGCCCTTAGCAGAATTTGATTTGGCATAGGTTTTGTCTCAACATGGGAAGGGACGCAACAACCCAGCAACCCCTCCAAAATGAAGACATTGACTTTTTAATGCCATCAACCAAACGGTTTATTAACGTATAAGATCTGACTTTACATTCAGAAATGCCCATACAGAAATGTAATATATGTACATGTGTTGAATTTCCATATATGACATTTATGAACATATGAAGTTAAATCATATATGTATATACAGTTTAGCCTTTATATGTAAAAATTACATGTGAAACCTGTTAGAAATTGAACAATATCAAATATTGACAATAGTGCTGGTAACATGTTTTTTAGTAAATCTGTTTAAACTACATCTGTTTATATTATGAGTTTATATTATAAACATATGTTACATGAATATATATCCATCCCAAAGCCTGTCAGTATATGTTCATTATATATGTAAATAAAAGATAGACATGTTTGGATAATTCAATGAGAAATTTTTAAGAAAATCAGATACAAACATATAGGATTTTAATAATCATGTTATTTTGATAAAGTTGCATTTTACGATGAGTATTTGATGTATTTCATAAAGATATACCTTATATCCAGAGGATGTATTTGTGTGATAGTAATATATCCTCTTATAAATGACACATGGAAACCTTCACTCTTCATATAGGGACAAAAATGTCAGATATATAGTCATTGTATAGTAAGGCATAAAAAAGTCATAATATAGTGAAGCATAAAGAGTCATAGTATATTAAAGCATGAAAAGTCATAAGAATGTCATAGTAGTATAGTAAGTCATAAAAACTAATGAAAAAAACATAATAAGGCATTCAAACATCATAATAGAGTAAGGTATAAAAATCATTAAGAAGTCATACTGTAATAAGGCGTGAAAAGTCATTAAAACGACATAGTATGAAAAAAAATTCATAAAATTCATAAAAATGCCATAATATAGTAAGGCATAGAAATTCATAAAAATGACATAATATAGTAAGACATAAAAAGTCATAAAAAGGACATAATATAGTAAGGCATAAAAAGTCATTAAAATGCCACAGTATAGTAAGGCATAAAAAGGTAATTGTATGGTTTGGTGTTAAAAGTTAAGAAAACAACATAGTATAGTAAGGCATAAAAAGTCATAAAAACAACATAGTATAGTAAGCCATAAAATTTTCATTGTATAATGAGTCATAGAAAGTCACGAAAAATTCATAATATAATAACACATAAAAGGTCATAAAACATATTATAGTAAGACATAAAAAAGTAATTGTATGGCTGGGCATAAAAATGTCATGGTATCATAAGGCATTAAAAGTCCAAAACATCATATTATGGTAAGGCATTAAAAGTCATAAAAATGCCATAGTATAGTAAGGCATAAAAAGATCATTGTATGGTTGGGCATAAAAAGTCATAAAAACAACATAGTATAGTAAGGCACAAAAAGTTAAAAAAAACAAAAATATAATATGGCATTAAAAGTCATAAAAACAA
>NW_019474469.1:0-1822 GCF_002814215.2 Seriola lalandi dorsalis | reverse complement strand
TGTGTATGTGTGTGTGTGTGTGTGTGTATGTGTGTGTGTGTGTGTGTGTGTGTGTGGTCTCAGACGTAGGACGGTGACATCAGTCTCATGTCACTCAGATCATTTGTGGAGTAAATATGACAAAAGGATTCAAATATTTCTGGTGTGCGTCTGAGTGCGTGGGCGTCTCTGAACAAGAGTGTCTTTATGAGACGCGTCTCTGCTGGACTGTCCGCAGGACGCCCTCTGTGTTTGACTGGCGTCTCTAACGTTGTGTCTCCTGCAGGACTGGGTGACGGCCACCGACATCAGAGTGACCCTGAACAGGCTCAACACGTTCGGAGACGAGGTGTTCAACGACCCCAAGGTCCTCAAGTCGTACTACTACGCCATCTCTGACTTCGCCGTGGGAGGAAGGTAAAGACGGAGGCGGGCTGACTGTCGCTGATTATTGTTTCACACTGTTTCATGTCTGACCGTGTGTCTGACGCTGGTTAACATGTGGCTGTGAACGCGGGAGACCTGCTCACACGGAGGAAACCTCGCAGTGACTGAGTGTGGTCTTGTGGTTTTGTGGGTCCTGGTCTTGGTGTCACTGTTCTGGTCTAGTCCCTGTGGTCTGCACAGGAATCCACATGAGAACTCCTTTTCCTGCACGTCTGAAAAACCCCCAGGAAAGGTTTGGACAGGCGTTACAGGAGTGTTAAACAGGCCGCCGCTGCACGGCCTCCGCAGCCATAATCTGTTTGAAATGTGGAGCAGATTTCCATTACACAGCCAGCATTCCTGACATTCCTGTCCGGCAGGGCGGGATTACAGGGAGACCGGAATGGGGCAGACTGACCGCCATGACGGGCGAAGAAAAGGGGAGAGTCCTGAGCCGGAGCCTGTCAGAGCTGCAGGGTTTAACCTTTATTTATCCAGAGAGGCCTCTCCTCTGTCTCACCTGAGAGTGCTCACCTGAGAGCTCAGTGTTCCCGCCGCCCGAGGCGCCAGTCTTCAGATTCCTTTGAGTTTTTCCAACATGTACAACCCTGTGACGGACGTGAAAGTCTCAGGCTGACTGATCGGTACCAACGAGACGCTGAGCGTGACGTGAACTCTGAGGTTTCTGATGCAGGTCTGAACTCTCTGAACTCCAACAAGTTTCCTGGTGAAGCAGTTGGTTCAAGAGAAGCGCTCCAGTGGTTGACCGAGGTTAAATCTAGTGCTGAGAAAGTGATGCACATGTTAAATGTGTGAGTCAGAGTCCAGCGTGCTGCAGCTTTTTGCAGGACTTGGTGTTTTGCAGATGAGCAGCCAGCCTCTACAAACCCAGTCTTCCTCTCCGCCGTCAGTTTTTCCACGGCTCTCTGCCAAGAAACACCTGAGACAATAACCAAAGGTGGCTGCTGAGCAAGTCCCGTCCTGTTGTGAGGCCCCCCCCCCCCGAGGAGGTTTAACAAAACCATCCCTCAGCGCCACCGAGCGGAAAAACCTCACTGGAACCAAACCCAGTATCAACAGCAGGCCGACCCCTGGTGTCGTGTTAAAGCTGTGAGGCAGCGAGCGCTCACTCACTGTTTCTACATGTCCGGTCTGATCAGGGAAATGTGGACATTGTGGAAGTCTTTGTGTGTAACAGGTGTGTTTCCTTCCCGTCAGGTGTAAGTGTAACGGCCACGCCAGTGAGTGCCTGAAGAACGGCAGAGGACGGCTGGTGTGTAACTGCAAACACAACACAGAGGGCGACGACTGCAACATCTGCAAACCGTTCTTCAACGACCGGCCGTGGAGGAGAGCGACCGCCGACAACTCCAACGAGTGTCTGCGTGAGTCTGCTGCTGCCAAACTGCATCTCTGA
>NW_019474468.1:0-1674 GCF_002814215.2 Seriola lalandi dorsalis | reverse complement strand
ATCATGTTTTCTATGTGTTTTTTCACCTTTTACCTCTTTTAATTAACCTTTTATTGCGCCCTCTCTGCGATAGAGAATTAGCTCCATTAGCTTCACGAACAAACTCCTAATTTTTGCATAACACTAGTGGATGGAGATAAATTCACAGAAATGCAGTTAAAATTTGCACAACATTTGGATGTAAACCCACTTTAAAAAAACTTTTAAGAACTTTTAAAAAGTGTAAAATGAGCATAGAACATTCAATCATATTTTTTAAATCTCCTCTTCTAGGCTTATCTAACGTTACCATCACTGGTGACAGCACAGTGTCGATTGGAAAACAGTACACATTCATATGCTCGGCCACATGCATCCCATCCTGCACCTTTACGCTGACATACATGGGGAAGACTTATGAGAGAAGTGAGCTGCAGATCATCGCTAGTGACTTCTCTATAACTGAACCTCTGACCTGTGTGGTCACAAACACAGTATCTAATGCCACTCTCACCACCACTAAGAACCTCACTGTGATTGGTGAGTCTGATTTTCAATTGATTCTGTATTGGTTTGAGTTAAATGTTATGCTGTAGCAGCCTTGTGATATATAATGTTCTCTCTGTACAGACCCGTTTTCAGTGCGTCCCACCTCTCAGGCTCTACCGGTTGCAGGCGAGTCTTTCTCTCTGCAATGTGCTGGCTCTCAGAAGCCAGCCTCCATCACATGGCTGAAGAACAAACACCCAATGCTAGCGTCTGAAAGAGTGTGGTTCTCCCCTGACAACACCACGATGAGCTTCAGTCCTCTCCTGCGAGCGGATGGAGGTTTATACCAATGTTTGGTACTAGAGGATGGAAACCACGACCACAACAACAAGAGTCGACAAGAGTCTAGAACTCCCATCCTGTCTGTTGGCTACCTGATGCATGTAAACTGTGAGTACCAGGGTCACTAAAAGCACGTCTTAATACAGAGGAGTCCAGCACATTGGAGAAATGGAGTCAGGAGGGAGCTAGCTAATGGCTTCAAATAATTTGAACTGGGAAGGGGAATGAAAAATGTTCTTCCTTATGAGCTAACACTGAGGTGCCTTCAAGCCTGCCATTAAATTTGGTGTTCAGCAACACATTTTTTTTTTTTAAACACATTTTTTCTTCCTCAGGCTCCGAGATTCAACACATTCAATTTGAAATAAAGAAAAGGATACTACATTGAAGTGCCAATTCACAGAGTCCTCAAATTTCAAGGGTTCATAAGTAATTGGACACTTGGCTAATTGTAATTGAAATACATTTGGCTAAGTGTGTGCCTCAAAATGTCAAACTTAGGGAATGTACAAAAATTAGGGTATTCAATATTTATTTTGTCTGAGGGGAGCAACTTTTTTCTTCCTCTGCAAATAAAATAAGGATAAGATAAAATAAATAATAAATAGATAATAAAATAATAAATGGCAAATAGTTAAATAGGTACCAGAGACTGCATATAAGGATGGACGTAGCCTCTATGACGTCAACCAAAGGTTTCTGAAGAGCGGTTTTGAAGCTCAGAGTGAGCTACGCTGCCGTGGCCATCTTATCAGTACCTACTGTACCTGACTCCAACTAACTCCCTCCTAATCCAAAAACAGACGAAGAGGTGGGCCGTGTGTGGAGCCAAGTTTGTGGCAAGCATTGATCACCCACCTGTCA
>NW_019474467.1:0-1674 GCF_002814215.2 Seriola lalandi dorsalis | reverse complement strand
TGTGCTCTTTCAGCCTCCTGCTCTTTGCAGCGTCTCTGGATCTCCCGGAGACGACGCACATTCTCTTTACTAAAGTCATGTACTCGCTGTTCTAAAGGTCCAAATAATAAAAGTTGTGTTAATAACAACATAGAAATGTAAAAACTGGCAATAAGAAGAAACTGCCGAGAGCTGCCGAGTTTACAAATCTGAAAGATCAATCTGAAAAATCAGTTGCACTTACTCTGTTTGGGAACAGGAGTGATCGAAACACCATCTAGTTTGAGTAGTTCCCCCACTACACCTCTTTGTCCTTGTTCCAGGATATAGGTGGCATTAGGGCCAACACGGGGAGGATGTGCTGGGGTACGAGCACTGTAGCAGCCAGGGTACAACACAGGATCTGGAGCAAGTGGCCCTGAGAGCAAGGCCAAAGTCCCATTGTGGTTTCCCTCTAAACGTCCACGAGCTGAGGGAGGAAAGAAAATGAAATAATGTAACTTGAGGCCAATATTTATACTATTTTTGTTTTGTTTTCCAAGTGTGGAGGTCAAGGGCCTTGTTGCTGCAATATCTACCATAAGGAAGACAGCTATCTTAACTTTGTAGACATTCATATATTGTCATCAATACATGCATACACAGTAAATTCAGTTTCAAAGGGGATTTTAGTATACCATAACCCCATGGCCGCACCTAACCTGAAGCAGGTCGTTTGTAGTACTGAGGGAACAGAGAAGGATCCGGGGGGATTGGCCCAGATATTGATGACGGCCCCTCACACATCTGAAGCTGTAAACTGTAAAAACAAACACAAAGTCTACAGTATCAGCAAAGAAATATAATAGAGTCAAACACACAAAGATTTCTCACAGTGATAAACTGTTTAGAGTTACTAAATGAAAAGCACAATAACTAAACCCTGATTTCCTTGGGCATGGGTATAAACCAAATCACGCCGACTGTATACAGCTATACAGAAGTGTAGTTGCTTTTGAGTTTGTTTATATCACTAAAATCACTAAATCCCTATGTTAGCGGTGACCAACAATGGCTATTGTCAATTAGCTTGTAAAGTTGGCTAATCAACACAGGCTCTGTCGACGAATTCCTCCTCAGAAACGACACACAACCACGCGTTAAACAAAAAAATATTTACAACAGCTTACGTCGACCAAACAACTGTAACCGGTTCAGTTACATGAAGTAATGAATTTCATTCGTTTACCTTTATTATTAGCCTTGTTTATCCGAGGATTTTGTTCACGCGCGGTGATGACGCTGAGGCATCAACACTTGTATCAGCAGGCTTTACCATAGCAACGGCTCAGCCGCATATAGAAATAGAAGTGATAGAAAGAAGAGTCTCCTACATCTCACAATCATTTTACTGATGAGCAGTTGGGAGTTTACTAGAAATAAGACACAGCGGTAAACTACTAACAACCGCTGGAAAATATTGTGTTATTGACAACTGTTTCGCAATAACAATCGATTATTGCGAAAGTTTGGATACCAATCATAAAGCGACTTTTGATAATTACAGCAATAATAATACTTAGGCCTAAAACATAAATGATATCCCATGATTTAATAGGCAGCTTGCCCGATGCAGGTAAACACCTGCGTTCCTATGCCTTTGCACCAGTTTTGAGTTCTAGCAGGTGTATTTCTGTGTAGGATTTCCTGTATTCC
>NW_019474466.1:0-1674 GCF_002814215.2 Seriola lalandi dorsalis | reverse complement strand
CCATGTTTAGACCCTGCTGACTACTGCTGCTGCCGTTTCCAGTCTCCTGAGGGATCGACCCGAACCCCTCCCCTCCTACACCTCTCAGCTGCTCAACTGTTTTCAAGCGCTTCAACATTAAAAGGTGCTGCAGCTTCATTTACTATTTGACCTGTGCAGACGACATAGATCCACCGCTTCTTAATTCTCATTGCTCTTTGATCGCTCCGCTGGCTGCTGTCTCTGCAGGCTGCATCTGCTGAACCAAGCTATGCAGAGGAGGAGTCCCCGCTCAGCTGCTCAGCTGCAAATGTGAGTAAAGGATTTCCTTTATTTGTAGATTGAAATACCTTCCCTTTCCATTATCAGCTGGGTCATTTTCCTGGAAAAAGACTGTTTTAAACATAAAGTGCACAGAAACGGAAGCAAACATTTTCCTAAATGCTTAAATGGGTTTCACTTTTGGTGGAAAAAGTTTTGAATGAACCATTTTCTTCTTTTGTCTTGTCACCTCTTGTTTGATCTCATCAAAATGCAGCTTGGCTCATTAACTATTTTTTCCCCCATGGCCACAGTGATGCAGTTAAGTTTAGAAAAGCAGAGCACAAATAAAGCACATCAGCATTATTTAAGGCATCATGAAGGTGACTTAAATGGTAGTCTAGAGGTTCAGACAGGACAACACAGTGACAACACTTTCTTCATATCACAAATTTTTACAGTAAAAAAGAAAATCATCGACCATCTAAATGTTTGAAATTCTTTGAATCCTGCACTTCGCACTATGAATCTAAAAACAAAGGTGCTGTAACTCACATCAGAGTCTACTGTATGTCACTCTAGCCGCACAGAAATCAGACCTGTGCTCAGTATTTTCAGACATGACGTGACCCAAATCTCTCCCATCCGCTCTCTCTACAGTAACTATCCCAGCAGCTGGGATGCAGAGTTATCAAGTTGCGTGAACATATTGCAAAATGATTTACAGCTGAGTCAGAAATAGTGCAACTTCCGATGCTGCTGGTCCGCTCTCATCCAGGCAGGGGGACAAGTTTCCATGGCAGGTGGAGTCTGTGGGAAATTACTAAAAGTAGTTCGACTCTCCCGGCTGCCCCCGGCAACTCGACGCTGACGCACACATGCACACGCTGTACAGGCAGCAATGCTGGAGACTACAGAACCAGGTTTTCATGTGGCGTGTGTGTGTGTGTGTGTGTGTGTGTGTGTGTGGGGGTGTGCGTGTGTTTCCATGTAGGTGTGAAGCCGGGTCGTCTTATAGTTTTGAAGCCCTTGGATGCCACGAGCAGCTGGATCTCAAGGACAGCCAGGACTCTGAGGACCCCACAGAATACTGTTATGGTACGGCAGCGTCTCTCAACTCACTCCATCATCTGCAGATGTATTCATTTACATTTGGCCTCTCCATCCCTTCAGAGCGACCTGTACTAGGTTGTTTTAAATGATTCTTTCACCAACAATGTGGTACAATGAATTGTGGGTAATTAATTATTTAGCCCGGGGAAAGGGTGCCTAATGTTTTTGGCTTAAAATTAGTCAGTTTTAGGGGCATCGAGTGGCGCAGTGGTTGAGCAGGCGCCCCATATGTAGAGGCTACAGTCCTTGCTGCAGTCGGCCCCGGTTCGAATCCTGCATCGGACGGCCCTTTACTGCATGTCATTCCCCCTCTCTCTGCCT
>NW_019474465.1:0-4132 GCF_002814215.2 Seriola lalandi dorsalis | reverse complement strand
ACACACACACACACACACACACACACACACACACACACACACACACACACACAGACACGCTCGCACACACACACACACACACACACACACTCAAACACACTCAAACACACACGCACACACACACACACACACTAACGGCTACTCCAGAGGTCACAGTAACAACCAAGCCCAGAGCAGCATTGTTTTAGTTCCCCTCATCGTCACCCTGGCCTATCTGGTCCTGCCTCTCCTCACTTTTTCCTGCCATCCTGAAGGTGGTGAAGGTTTTTTTTCTTTTTTTTTTTACTTCTGGCTGTAAATCCTTGCAGGAAGGAAGGAGAAATGGTATTGAGTGCGACCCACTGAGACGCCTTCTCCCTCTTCTGTCTCTCAGGGCTCAGTTTAGCTGCTTTTCCCTCTTGTAAGTTTGGATTTATTTATATGAGGCTTCTACTGGGATACTTATGTCAGGCATATGTTTATAGTTGCAAAGATATGTGGGCCAGAGGCGCTTCCATATCCTCCGTGGGCTTGTCTCCTAAGGGAGATTCATGATTCCAGCTCCCTTAACAAGGCAGACGGACAGGTGGTGACTGACAGGCATGCTGAGATAGATTCAGTAATGAGGACCACAGAACAAACCTCTGTGGTCCACCCCCCATTCTTCAGCATCTCAAATGATCTCATGCCTCATAGATTTTATATATTTAACTAGGGGTTCTGTTGCAATCTAATAGAGTCATAGCTACTTACAGTATAATGCTCTGCCTCCTCCCCCTCACTATGGCTCCTCTCTGCCCCCTCTGTGTTCACCCCAACTGTGTTACCTCCTGTTGTGCATGTTCCCGTGCTTGTCTATGACTTAAACCTAATAGGGATTTGTTTGTTTGTTTTCTGCCAATGTCTGTAGGCTACGTTTGAGGATGTGACTTGAACCTTAATGCTTACCCCACCCTCCATGAATATATGTGTCAACTTGTTTATCCCCCATACCGCGTGTGTTATGTGCATTTTAAAATGCCCCTCTTTTTGTGTCTGTCTTGAAGTCTATTGGACAGTGGTTGTCTTGACAGGTGAGCGATATCCTTGTGTCACATAGGACGTGATTGATGGAAACTGTGAAACATTATCATCCATCAGAGATACTGAAATACTGTACCCTCTCCTTCCCTCCTCCAGTCCTCTCTCTTGATCTATATTCCTGTGACTGGGGTCAGAGGCCACATTAGAGCTCATATTGTTCAGCAGTCTGGAGAGTGCTCCAGTTACCACTGTGAAATCCCAAGCATCAGCGGCTTCTTAGCTGTTTAAATATACCGTACGAGGCTGAACACAGCTACAGGGCCCGGCCAGACGCTACACAATGTCTACGGTGTGACGTTACATTATTTTAAGTAATGCCTGCCTTTATAGCCATGTAAAATGTGTTTGCTGCCTTAGCCACCTGTCTGGGAGTTCTGCATGATGAACTCATGCTGAACAGAACATGTTTAGCGCTATGAATGCTACCCTGTCTTCTGCAATAAAAACTAGTATATGCATTCCTTCCAGCTGCTCCAATGAGGGCGGTTAAAGACAAAAAAAAAAACATACATAATCACTCATTGGAACAAAAGACTGTAACTTGGCACATAACAGTTGGTGTAACGCTTCAGGTGTGAAATTACCCTCCCAATTTACATTTGGGACTATGTATTAAGCCCCTCCTCTTCATCTGAAAATGAACAATGTTGTCTTTTTCCAGCTGCAGAGGAGGCTACATCTGCTGTGTTAGTATTTTCCAGGCAAAACGCTGCTATAGTATCTTTGACAGAATAGTAGCGTTCAGCTGCGCCATTAGGTGTGGATGAAGCAAAGGCACGGCTCAGGTACGGAGGTGCTGACTCAAACTGCTGAGCCTCGTGCATAACGAATGGATATATTTTACTTTACAGACACTGAATACTCCTTGTTTGTTGCCGCTGGGCATCGCACAGTTTTGCAACAGTGCCCCAGGGACATTATTGTAACATAGCCTTGCTGGATGGCTTGTGGACATGTGAAATTATCCGTGCCTGAGTCTGTCAGTGAACACGACTACATGTGTCCATCCGGCCCTTACCAGCAGCAGCATCCCTCAAACAGGCTAAGCTGCCTGGCTGTAGCAGCTCCCTGAAAGGATGCACAGCTGAACTTGCATACAAACCTCATACCTGGAAGCCTTGGATTTTATTTTCCTCCAGACAACTGGGACATTGTATTATTCATAGCGTTGCAGTGCACACAAGCTCAACAGCTATCAGCTTGAAACTCATATGAATTCATATAAGGCCCTCAAATGCACTATAGTTGTTTTGAGCTAAGCTGTTGACATTTAAGGCGAAAGACCCATTTCCCCGAAGCTTTCCATCACTCCATCCCCTCGTTCCTCCATCTCCGCATTGTGCTGCTGCTCCTAGCTTGCAGAGCAGGGCCTCAGGCAGAGCAGGTGCAGGCTGCTGTGATGGTGGCTCTTCTGACGCACACACACACACACACACACACACACACACACACACACACGCATGCATGGGTACACTCAGGGGAGATGGCTTGGCTATGGTGCCATTCTCAGTGAAATCGCAGACCAGGATTGTGTGTTGGAGAAGAGAAAAAGCTCTGTGCCGGTTGTATTTTGTGGTCTAAGTAGAGAGTGAGCAGGTGTTTAGAAATTAAAGCAGTCCTCCATGTGCCAACCTGCTCTTGGTCCCAAAGGAACAATTTTGATCTGGTAAAATCCTGTTCGCTGCAAATCTGTTGACAATGCTGGGAGTTTGTCTGCCAGTTGGTGTTTTAAAGTGTGTCGTTTTGGCAGTGTTAAAAATCTAATTTAATAACTTGGTTATGTCCCTGTTGCTTCAGTTAATGAATTACATGGTTCCAGGCCTTAATCAATAGAAATTGACCAAATCTCTCGGTGCAGGTGCATTGTTTCCGGTAAGATATCCAATAACTTTGTTCATTAAGAATGCATATAGTCAAAAACCCTACAAACCATGCCTCATCCCTCCCGCCAAGTTTGGTGCAAATGGGTTTAGTACTTTATACGTAATACTGCTGACAAGTAAACAAACAAACCGACGCAGCTGAAAACACAACCTGCACGGTGAAGCTAATTAACTGGATATCTTAATGTCAAAGTAACGATGTGGAGAAACAGTTTGACATCTAATCTCTTGCTCTTCTTGTTTTAGTGGCATCTGTCCTCTGTTTTTTTTTTTTTTGTGTTCACGCTGCGCTTTGTTCTGAAAAATAGAAATTGACTTGACATTTGAAATGGATTTCTAATCAAAGTGAGAGACAAATGTAATGGCTGCGTGATTGAGCTGTCAGTCTGATGACTGTCTGCGAGGCAGCTTTGAGAAAATACTTTGGAATTCTTTATTTCTACTACAGGATTAATAATTAGAAACTGATGAAAAGTGTTGAACAATAGCAAACCCGGCGCAACACATTTAGGCCGCCGCTTTCCTCATCGCACAGCACGTGTGACACATGTTTCCTTTGTAAATGGAGTTTGTCAGTCTTCAGAGCACTGTGTGGCAAACAGACAGATGGACTGGCAGGTTGACAGATAATGGCGATGCGAATGTGGCGGGTGACACTCCTTCTAAGACACCTCTTTGACTGCTATCACAACCACTTGTCCCCATTCCCATAAAGAGAGACTCATTTAATTCCCTGTCCTCATTTCCTGTGATGACGGAAACTGTCGCCCTGGCACAGGAACTGATCTTCTCAAGAAACATCCAGTACGCATTCTGTGACTTCCATTTTTTTCTCATTAGGTATTGATGCACGTGCTTCGTTGTCTCAGTCAGAGTGCGTCTTTAAGTGCTTTCCTGTTTTGGAAATTAGCGTCAAATGATCTTGTTTGAGTGCCCGTCTCTTCTTGGCGTGTGTGATGGTGAGTCCCCGGGGATTTGTGAGAGGATTCAGATCGGAGGTTGTTGAGAGGAGGGGGAGTTATGAAACCTGATTAGAATATGGTTTGAGTTAATTAACTAAGATTTTTTTTCTCATTCCATCTATCTATGTGTAATCTAATTACAGATGGTGGTTTTCCAGTTCCTATCAAATGAAAATGTAACTGGTCCCATGAGGAGTTGGTGGGGGTGGTGGTGGTGGGAGGGGG
>NW_019474464.1:0-1674 GCF_002814215.2 Seriola lalandi dorsalis | reverse complement strand
ACCTTACTTCTGCATTAAGTTCTGTCCTACTTACACTTTAATGACCAATACATCTCCATATACAGCTCATATCAAGCCGCCGTAATTAAAACTATAGGTTGTCTCTGGAGGCTCAGGTTGAGTGGACCCACTGCCAGTGAAGCGTTTTGTTTGTGTGTGCAAAAAAAGAAACAGGGAGATTCTCCTTAAGTGAGTAACAGGAGCATGGCAGTCAGAGACTGTTCGGCTGGCAATTCGATTCTGTCAGGGAGAATCAGCCAGTCTTGAACTGTAAACGGTTTACTCATCGCTGATGTCACTGTCACCGTCGCCTCTGTTGGCGTTCTTGGAATTGTTCGAGCAGATGGAGATGCAGGGACAATTTATTCTCAGAGTTGATGGGCTTCTTATTCTTCTTCTTATATTCTCCCTTAGTTCCTTTGTGTGGGTAGTACAAACATCAACATCCTCAGTTTAATGTGACTTTTTTATTATTATTCATCATATGTGAAATAGACTGTCAGATATCTCTGAATAATAATATAATTTTTAGTATTAAAAATAAATCACCTTTGGCATTTTCAGAATAAAGATGTTGAAGTCTCCATATGGACAAAATTCTTGATTATACAACAAATATATGGTTTTGATTGTGTACAAATGAATACACTGTTAACTTCTTGTATTATGTGGGACTTTTTTGTGCAATCACATACTGTAATTAAAGTTTTAAAAGCCCTACATAATTTCCCCATGCTGGAAACTAACTGAGTTTTAGTCATTAGTATTAGGACTTACCAGTGGTGAAGTAACTGGCATGCCAATGCTGAAACACATACAGTAATTTGATGGACTGATGAGTCATCTCATCTCATTAAAACAGTGATATTTGTTTTTTTGTTCTTTTTTGATTTGGCAACTGCAGCATAATGGATTTGAAATGAAACAATGATTGTGAGGTTAGAATTTCACATCAGATTGATGGAGGGTGCTCACATCGATACTGGGTGAAAGGAACTGTAGCTGCTTTTATACATTATCACCCAATTTTAGGAGGATGAGCCCAATCACACAGACAAGGCGGCCAAGGAGTTGTTAAGGGACAAAAACAGTGAAATGATCTTGATTGGCTGAGCACTTTGAAAGCAAAAACCTCATGAAACAAGCCAAAAAAGATGGTGGCTGCAGGACAGTCCTGGTAGAACATCGATATGGTTTGTTCTGATATCGATGACTAATAGACCTCAGCTAGTAACTGGCCAGATTTGTCTTTTGAAGTCTTTTCTGTCTTTCTTTCTTAAATGTCTTCTTGTCCCCAATAAACAACACTGATTGGTTACTGTCTGCTTTTTAGCAAAGTTCACACTATGTCCCAGACCAGGCTACCTGTGAGAAGCGTCTGTTTAAGACGTTTCTCCCAGGTGCAGTAGCAGCGGCGGCAAACAGAGTATCCTTCAGTGAGCAAAGGCTTCTTTGTCTGTGGCATAAGAATGACAGACGTGTCTGGTTTTCTGTATGAAAGGTTACATGCTGACAGTTTAATAGAAATGCATGTGTATCGCAAGAAACAGTGCATTTCTTAATACTATACCATTTTTTATCTGTCAAAGAGAATCAAGATATCACACACTGCCTATCAAATAAAAAAATCAGTCATCTTCTCTGCAGTGCATGTCACAGCCACAGGAAAAATAT
>NW_019474463.1:0-1674 GCF_002814215.2 Seriola lalandi dorsalis | reverse complement strand
AGATAGTCTGAGTCCAGGAGAAAGTCTTAGTCCAGGAGAAAGTCTTAGTCCAGGAGAAAGTTCAGTCCAGGAGAAAGTCTAAGTCCAGGAAATACTCTGAGTCCAGGAGAGAGTCTGAGTCCAGGAGATAGTCTGAGTCCAGGAGATAGTCCGAGTCCAGGAGAGAGTCTGAGTCCAGGAGAAAGTCTGAGTCCAGGAGAAAGTCTTAGTCCAGGAGAAAGTTCAGTCCAGGAGAAAGTCTTAGTCCAGGAAATACTCTGAGTCCAGGAGAGAGTCTGAGTCCAGGAGATAGTCTGTGTCCAGGAGATAGTCCGAGTCCAGGAGAGAGTCTGACTCTGAAAGAGACTAGGGAGTTTTCTCATCCATCTGCTGCTGCTGTGAAATCCACCTCCAAAATATTTTAGTTATTTTAGTTCTATTCAGTGCAGACGAGATTTATTTTTTAAAATAATTTTTACTGATTCTTCTTCTTCTGCGTTCATGCGTGTGTTGCAGGTGTGTCAGGAGGGGGCTTTGCAGCAAGCGTCACTCTCTCTGGATGCTGCTCGTCCTGCTCCTGGTCTGTGTCGCCTTCCAGACATTTGTCACCCGCTCAGCCAGGTAACGACTCACAGAACGATCCGTACACATGTCAGCTGACAGTCTGATGACATCATTAATTCATGTAACATCATCAGAGTTCAGGCCACAGAGGACTGAGGGTGAATGATCCCAACACGTTGGGAACTCTTGGTACACCTGTAGGAAGTGTAAATCTACTTCAACACAATCTCAGGATTGCTGGGAAAAAAACCATCAGAAAATATGAATATCATTTAATGATTAATTATTTATAGTGAGAAATCTCAGGAATCCAGAGAGTGAGTCACTGACTATGATCCGGTTTCTTCCAGGACTGACAAGCTGACAGGACCAGGACCAGGACTACCAGATCTGAGATTCACTGTCAACAAACAGCCGAGTCCTTCCCTGCAGAAGGTCTGGGAACACTGGCAGAACACAAGACCACTACAGACAGACAGACCAGATCTTCATCACCAGAAGGGGGGCCATAGAAAACCATCAGATCATATTCTGTTGACTCATGTGGATAAAATCCTGAACCCCACTGCAGGTTCTCAGCTGGAGGAGCAGCTTGATCCAGGTCCTCTCGGCCTCCGCAGCACCAGGAACCATTTGACTGCAGGTCCAGTAGAGAGACTCGTCCACAGTCCCACCACATCCGGGACTAAGATCAGCTGCCACCCAAAGTCTCACATCGTCTTCCTGAAGACGCACAAAACAGCCAGTAGCACCATCTTAAACGTCCTGTATCGCTACGGAGAGAGCAGGAACCTGACCTTTGCCCTCCCAGTGAACAAACACAGTCAGCTGTTTTACCCGTTCTTCTTTGCCTCTCACTTCGTGGAGGGAGTCAGCAGCAGGAGAGTGACGGAGTTCAACATCATGTGCAACCACATGAGGTTCAGGAAGTCTGAGGTGAGCTGTAGACCAGGTCTCATGTGGACTCCTCATGTGTTCACAGGAAGAACGCCACAATCACATTTTTTTGGCGCTGATACTGATCATCTATGAGTGAGATCAGCTGATTCACAGCTGATACTGATCATTCTCTGTGTGTAGTTACAGCAGCTGGGTTCAGTGGTTGGTCAGTCTTAGCTTTCCTGTCACCTC
>NW_019474462.1:0-1675 GCF_002814215.2 Seriola lalandi dorsalis | reverse complement strand
AAACAGCAGCCAGGACAAGCCTGGACCAAAGCCACAAGCGCTGAGTCTAACAAAGTCAGGATCGGCTTTCAAGAAAATGGTGGGTCCATTTCTGCTTTTTTGTATTTCTTCTCACACAACCTCATTAATTACATTTTTAAGTATTTTGTCGAAGCTGAAAACATCGCTTTGCTTCCATTTACCTTGGGAGTTGGATGTCGGAGCTGGGAATGACATCACACCTGAGTTGACCAAGTTCCAGTACAACAAGTTGGAAGGTTGTTGTTATTGCATCAGAATTTAAACAGTATTTTGCGCATACAAACACAGCAACATGTCCGCAGATAGAAGTTGGGTCTACAGATCCCAAAGAACATTGCTGCAAAAAACTTCTAAGTAAGGTTGGTTTTACTGTGACAGGACAGAAATGTGTTAAGCAGCATGTAGAGGTTTAGCTCTACAGGTTGCTCTTTAGTGTAAGATCAGTGGTTGTATTAGTGCATTGTGGGAAATGTTTCCAACAGATATAATAATATTAGATCTTATTGAAGAAAAGTTTGGCTCAATCACGGGAGGCAGTCGCCCACTCCGACAGATGAAGGTAGCTGTGTAAATGGAGATGTTTTTCAGTCTCAAATCATTAGTGTGAAGTTGGTTTTGGGAAAAAAAAACAAAAACAAAAACAGTCATGTTTTTCCCACTCGGTCGGTATTACCTGCTAGATGATGATTATAACACAACAAACCTCCAACTTCAGATACATGATTTAATTAAAAAAAAATCTGAGTTTGTGAAGTTTCAGCTCAGTGTGTGTGCAGCCCATCCAGCAAGGGGTCAGCTGCACCCCACAGGCAGACTTTCACTTCTTTGCTGTCTTTGATCAGCGCTTTCTCGGCTCCAAATGCAAATGTTAGGATTAAAATTTTGAGCTTTAAAGAAAAAAGAAAAAAAAAATCTGATTTCAAGCCTCTGTCCATTGTCTTCTTTATAGCGATGACTGAAGTGGCTCATGGGTGCCGCTGAAGCTTAACAGTGCGGTATCATTAAATCCATCCAGTGTTTGTATGCTCGGGACATCAAGTTTAATCTTTAAAATAAACTTGAGAGCTTTACTTTTTTTAATTGTACCCTTTAGGTTTCTCTCATTTGTTCCTCATGCAGTTGTTTCTTATAAAGACCAATGAAATTATCCTGATTTTAGGCTGTGTACAAAGACAATGACAAAAGACTAAATATTGAAAATACTTAATAATACTGTTGAAAGAATCATCATTCATTTAAAGCCATTTAGTCATTCAATTAATTATTCGGTTTCATAACAACCTGAACAAATACAAGTGACTAAATTCATGTTAAGTCTTTTCAATTACCCTGGAAATCCTAGAGTAACTGTCTATTAATAGGAATGTGTAAGCAGTTCTGTACGTTTCACATGGTATGAGCTCACATCCTCTACCCACACAGAGTAAATGATAACCAACATAAATTCCCTAATAATGTACAAAAATAAAGATGCACACGCACAAACACACCTTAAGCCCTTTGACGCCCACCACAGTCACTGGCCTACTTAACTTTCTTTGATCTGACTGGGAAGTGGGAGACAGGAGGAGGAACAGGAGCGTCAGACAGGAGAGGAGGAAGAGGAGGGAGGCGACAAGGAGGAAGAGAGAGAGAGAGAGAGAGAGAGAGAGAG
>NW_019474461.1:0-8458 GCF_002814215.2 Seriola lalandi dorsalis | reverse complement strand
TTCTTTCCAATTTTATTTTGAAATGAAAACTACCAAATCAGTGCTCACTGGGAAAGCGTTGTTGATTAAAAAATATGATTATATGGGCCACAGCTACAGTAATTAAGTGAGTGCACATTGTATGCCTCACCTTGATCCTGATCAGAGGCGGACACTGTCAACACACTAGTTCCTGGAGGCTGGTTCTCCGAGATCTGGGCTTCGTACTGGTTCTCCTCAAACCAGGGAACCTCATCATTAACATCAATCACATGGACACACAGCAGCTGGCTCGCCGAGTGCTGGGGTATCCCATGATCCTCAGCGATTATTGTGAGGTTAAAGATGTCCCGCTCCTCACGGTCCAGAGGTTTGAAAATAGACAGAGAGCCTGTAGAGAGATGAATCAGAGGGGGAAATGTGAGGAGAGATTTCCTGTGTGTGTGTGTGGGTGTGCCTTATTACAGCCTGTTTCCCAGAGGCACTTACACACGACAACTACAGTATGAAAGCATGCTATCAAAGGCAATAAAACACGCCACTTTCCACGGTTGTGTGTAGTCAAGTGATTTAAAACGCTGGTGTGAAAAGTTGCCGTGTGAGGGCCAAATCAGGGCTAATCTCCTCCACACACACAGCTTTGCCTACCTGAGTGCTACCACCACCACTGCTGTAACAGCCCAATGGTCTGGCCACAGTTTACGAGATTTTCCATTGGAGAATGCCGCAGCCATCGAGAGAGAAGCAGTAAACACACGCTCTAGACACGCAACAACCAGGCCTGCCGTGCTCTGAAGAAATTAGGGGCACCCTTGCCTTTTCATTATCCTGCCCTAAGAGGGTAGAGCTTGCATTGATTCAATTTCAATTTCATGCTTTAAAATGAGCTGCAACTGTTAAAGAAAGAGGGGGCTAGGGCTGTTTTGGTTTTAACTTTCTTGTGTGTTTTTCACTTTGTATCTTGCTCGAACTGAGATAACTTGCCCCTAAGCTTTTAATCTGGTAGGAGTTACAGGCTGGAATATTTTCACCAAATTTGACTCCTCTGTGATCCTGTCGTCTCCCTGGTCACAGATAACACATGGGTAGAAAAAAAAAAACATAACAGTGGAAACAGGGGAAAGTTTTTATTTTGGATGTTTTCTATTCCAACATCTTAAGCCTATGTGGAGTTTGTGGCGCCAACACTTTGGGCTGCAGTATAAGGGTTAGCTGAGGTTGCTCTGAGAACAAACATATCTTTATCATCTTGAATGCAGAGGCCATTTATCAACATTTGATGTGTTAATCCCTGAATGGTGTTGTCTTTTGCAGAGAGGCAATTCACCATATCAACAGCTCCAAAAGTGAAATTAATGACCTCGCTTCTGACAATGAGCGATGAGGATATGTCTCACTCTGTGACTTTACAGACTCCTAATAATAGCTTGATAGCTCTCTCTATTGTGGTAACTGTAATGCCAAAAGTAATGAAAACAGAGTGTCTAGAGATGGTCCCAGGTCTCGGTCAATGACCCCAAAACAGGAGCAAACCAGGTGCTCAGAGGATTAACTCTGTCATGATTCTAACAAATAACCAGTGTGCATGAAAACACTACAAGATGAGCGCACATACTGGGCTGAAGCAGAGGTAACATGCATGACAGACCCTGAATGTTTCCATCCCCGAGCTGCTCCGGGGGGCATCCTGGTTGGCGACTTGAAGGGGAGGGCGGAGCCAACGTCGACACGTGTCTCAAACACCACAACAAAGCCCACAGGACCAAATAGCCCAAGGTCAGTGCTGACTAAGTGACAGAGTCTCATGCAAGCACGCAGACACATATGTGCATGCCTACACACACAGACGCACGTGCGTACACATAAACACGCGTAACTGATCCCTTCTCTAATGGTTCCCAGAAGCCCAAGCAGGAGGCTCTTTGGTCTTTCATGGGAATAGATCCACAATAACAGATGATGGGTTGTGGGTGCATGTGTGTGCTCACGCATGCGTGTGTATGTGTATGTGTGTCCGTGTGTGTTTAATATTTGGCAGGCTGCCCCGTCTGTCTGCCCTCCAACTGAGAGAAATAAGTCATGAAAGGTGAAGCAAGAGTTGTGCTGTACTTAGAAGTAAGCAGAGTATTATAAGGGTTTGTGTGTTTGTGGAGGGGGAGGTTTGGCAAATGTGGTGTGGGGGTGGGGCTGTGTGGAAGCACGTGAAAAGGTGAATCCACATGCAATGCAAGACAAAATTCAGAGGTGGCACAAACGCTCAAAAAGTTCACGAAGAAACCCAAACAGAGGTCAACAGATGCAGATTTTCTTCTTCACTTAAACTTAAAATATTTCAACTTTAGCAAGAGAATTTGCATGACACAGTAAAGTGGTGCTGGACAAGGTGCTGGACATATACAGATAAAAATTATTTTAGTATTATTCATATATAAAAAAACGAGTGGGCCCAGTGGAAAGTAAGGAAATAACGGAAAGTCCAGGATTTGATAACTGATTGTAGTATCTGCTGCTTACGATAAAAAAATAATAATAATAAAAAGCAGAGAGATCTCTTAGATGTAGAACTTACACGATGCTATCACCAGAAACAATATGAATGATTTTGCATAACCCCAAATTATGTTCAATTATATAATGTTTTACATGATCTATTTCAACAATATACTAGCATGGCATCTGCAATATTGGCCTCAGTGAGATGCAGACTGGTCTACTGGTCAGTCAGTAACCCATCCAGCACCCCATCCTAAAGCACACAGGACCTACAGCATTGGCACTGGGCCTTACTCACCAGTGTTAGGGTTGAGGCTGAATGTTCCTCCAGTGTTGCCTGACTGGATGCTGTAGGTCACTCTTCCATTCTCCCCTTGATCCGCATCTCTGGCCATGACATACAACGCCACAAAGCCCACCGGCTGGTCTTCCATCACACTGACAGCTGTTGGCGAGCTGAACACTGGCGGATTGTCGTTCTCATCAGTTACATACACCCTCGCCGTGACAGAACCCCAGCGTCTCTGGCTGGCTTCAAGGGCAGAGTCTGTTGCCTTTACAACCAGGATCAGGTTGGAGGTGACCTCGTGGTCAAGCTCCTGGCCCAAGGACAGAACCCCAGAGGAGGGGTCGAGGCTTAGGAGGCCAGGGTTGTTCGGCCACTGGTGGAGAATTGAGTACCTCAGCTCGCTGTTGGGACCGCTGCCATCCTTATCTATGGCCTGGAAAGTATAGACGGATGAACCGGGCTCCATGCTCTCTGAGATGACGATGGTGATCGGGTCTTCGGGGAACTGAGGGCCGTGGTCATTGCTGTCCTCCACATCAATACCCAGGTGGACCAGGGTGCTGCTAGGAGGGGCCTGAGAGAAGTCATCCACCTCAATCTGCAGGGTGTAGCGTGCGTCCCGTTCATAGTCGAGGGGGCGAGCCAGATACACATCTCCTGTCAGACGGTCAACAACAAAGGTACCATCTTGGTCTGTACCCCCAACCACTGTGTAGGTCACCTCCCCTGCCTCTGGGCTTTCTCTGTCATGGAGGCGGACTGAGCCAATAACAGAGCCAGGCTTGGCTTCCTCCACGGAGTTGAAAGATATGGAGAGTGAATTGGTCTTAGAAGTAGGTCTGTTAATGCTGAGAACCTGCAGGGAAGAAAAAAACACTGTATGTATATTTGAGGACAAAGCAACATGACAGATGATCTAATGCTTCGTTTAAATGCCCGGTGGCAACTTAAGTTGACAATTTTCAATACAAAGAATGAAAATATTTCATGGATTTGAGGCAAAGCAAAACCAGATTTTGTCCACTCCTCCCGCTTGTACCGAATGTGTTCACTGGGAATAAATGAAACCAGTTACAAGAGGTTTTTATAGACTTGAATAACACGCCTGCTAACATTAATCACACTTAATCTGATACTTATGTCGCTGCCAGGAAAAATAATAGATGATAAAAGTAACACAATCAGAGACGGACATGATGAGAGGGGTTGAATTTAGCACTGGGACATATTCCTGTACTGTGTATAGCTTTACACTTCTTTTGATGAGCAGTTCAAGTGCCTTCAAAGACTACTACATTATTACATTTCTCCTTTGTATGAAAAGAGCACCATAAGTAACACGTGACATGTTGTTTTAATAAAAGACTTTTTTTTTCTTTGAGACGAGCACGAATTGAGAAAATTTTAGAGTTGGGAGGGAGAGGAGGCAGATGAAGAGGATTTGTTGATCAAATTTTCAGCAGCATATGTTTTGTAAGCTGAAGGGGTGATCTGGGTACTCCAGCGTTGTCTCCTACAGCACAGTTCCCACAGTAGGCACTCCATAAATAAGCTGTGTTTGTTGTGAAATCTTACATGACACGCTGTAAATTGGTTCCACATTAGATGGAAAAGGAGTGTTCCAGAAATAAATTGGTATAGTCCCGTCCTATCATCAATGGATTTAGTAAATCAGTCTGAAAAGATGATTGAAGGAAATTACAGAAATGCGTCACTGGGCAAGAACAACACTTGCACTGTTTAATCCAATTAACTAATAATTATGACTTTCATTTTTATTTTTTTTTGTTGGAAAGGAGGAAAAGTGAACTGGCACTTACTGGAGCTGTTTATATGGCAACTCTATTTTCCTGGAACCTATAAATCTAAGTTCCTTCCAGGGTTCTTCCATTGTGTCCATTTTCTGTTCTATATTAAATATTAACTGAATTACTTTCAATGCTGTGTTTTACGTGAGTGCACAGCCCTGCCGCTCTTTGCAAAAAGGGCTACTGTATTAAAAAAGTGTTGAAGTCATTGAGTATGACCTTGATCAGAGCAGGCTACAGCTGGCCCTCATCACAAGCCAGCTGGGAGTATTTGATTCAGACCCACTTTTCCATTTCAGATAGAAATTTCCCTTTTGAAAATTCACAGGGGAAGAAAAGGGAGGGGATGGGAGGGAAGCTTGTCAGAAGTGAGGCTGATATGTCTGCAGCTAGTCTGAGGGGCCCAGAGACATGGATCCTCTCAGCCCCGAGTCTATTCTTTGATATTAAATAGGTGAGTAGTGAGGGTGTTTGTGCTGGCCGGGCTCCAGTGGAAGTCTGACCTGAATGGTGAGCGAGCATGAGGTGCTGCGAGGGGGCAGTCCTCTGTCAGTGGCTGTCACCGTCAGAGTGTACTCAGCTCGCTCTGAGTGGCTGAGGGGAGACGATGAACGCAGCTCGCCGGTGTTTGGGTTCAAAGAGAAGCGCTCAGCCCTGGGACCTGGGAGAGACAGAGAGTCCAAACAGTCAGTGGAGATTATGTGCGTGGGAGGGCTGAATACACAAAGCCAGCGAGTCAGAGGTAGCATTTTGTTAGCATTAAGTCAAAGCCATTTTTAGACCTAAGTTACCAACTCAAACTGATGGTGTCATCTGTTGACCGTATTTGCACGCATGGATACCAGTGATGATCCACTTTATTTACATCGTACTTTTCTAAACACAGTTAAAAAAGTGCTTCACGCTAAAGCAACAAAGATAAACACACTAAAGTAGCATCAATAGTCTGTAAATCTGTAAAATAAACAAGAAAATCTAAAAATAAAATCAATTAAACAATAAAGGTCAATGCCAAAAAAAAAAACTCTCTTTACTTCCTGCAGCTACTATACCTGACAAAGAGTAGACCACAGTGCCATTCTCCCCTTCATCAGGGTCTTTGGCTTGCAATGTGCCCAGTAAAACTCCAGAGGACTGACCCTCCGTCACCTACAGGTATAAAAAATACAATAAAAATATCAGATATCACTAAAGACATGAAAGACATTTCATTTCCTGTTGGTCTGTTTTTCTGGTGTTGTGGCATCACACCTGTATGATGAGGTTTTTTCCCGACTGGCTGTGGGTAAAAGTGGGGTCATTGTCATTGTCATCCAGGACAGTGATGAAGGCTGTGCCTGTGGCGCTACGAGCGGGCGAACCTCCATCTTGTACCACCACCACCAGCTGGTAACTAGACTGCTGCTCTCTGTCCAGAGTTGTCCTTGTACTGATCTCACCTGGGGAGAGGAGGGGGATGAGAGGGATTATATGCTGAGGCCCTGGTCCAGAGCACTGGAATAATGATGAGAGTCTAAAGAGCCAGCAGGCTTTGCTCAGTGACACACAAGTAACAGACATTCATCTGCACAGTTTGCAGATGTTCGTGTAGATGTGTACATACACACAAACAGAGGAATTCTGGAAGGTTGGCAGACGCTGCAGAGACTCACATCTCAGCCAGAAACTGATCACAAATCAGAGTCTGAGTCTCCACCCACAGACTAACAGGCTCAGCAGGCCAATTAGAGCCCAGCAAGACGCTTAGTGCTGCTGTCACCATCATCTGACTAATTTATGACAGTGGGGAAGAGGCAGCAGTACTGTAGTCTCTCATCTTTTACAGATGACGCAGTGAGTTGACTAAACAATGATTTTCCACATATAATTTCAATGTTTAGCAGCATGTTTAGCAGCACAGAATAAAAAAATGTTTTGTACAAACTCCTGATAGCTTGTTTTTCACATTGATGGAGGATCTTTGAGCTTATGTAGAAAGGAATGACATGCTCAGTTCACTTTAGTTTTGATTTGGTTTTAGCTCAGAATATGTGACAGATGTGATGAAACTGTTTCGAATTTTTGGATCAGACATGCTCCAGTGTTTTTTGAAGGCAGATATTTCACATCATCTAAAAGATATCCAAAATTCACCAAATAATATTAGTTATGCTGCCTTTCATTTCTTGGGCCAGCTCCTCTGTCAACAGCAGCTTTATTACAGCATGACATTACAGTCAGCAAAAACACTACGTCAGCTTTTTTGTTGTTATTTAAGCATCTCTCTCTCTTCCACATCTGTACATATATAGCTTTGTTGCATGAATACAAAGATTTTCTCCTAATGAAGCAAACCTAAGCAATCCACGTTGTTATTTCAACACTTCAATCCAATAAACCAGTTGTGACTGCACATGCACAGAAATGTTCAATTAACCTGTGTGGGAGTTTATCTGGAAGTGGCGGTCGGCGTGCAGGAAGCGGTAACTGAGGCGTCCGTTGGGGCCACTGTCTCGGTCTGTGGCCGACACGTGACCAAAGCCTGTTCCTGCAGCCAGGTTTTCTCTCACAGCCATGAAGACCCTCTCCTGTGTGAGCCGAGGAGAGTTGTCATTCTCATCAGTCACCGATATCCGCACTGTGGCACTGCCTGTTTTCTTTAACTGTCCGTGACCAGCGCTGGCCAGCACTGTAAGTAGATACATGTCCTTAACTTCTCTGTCTAAAGCGCTTTTCACAAACAGCCAGCCACTGTCTGCAGCAATGCCAAACCCTGCAGCATCTCCATCTGGACGCAGGTGATACGCCAGGGGGCTGAAGTGACCTGAGCCAGGGGTCTCCCTGTTCAGAGCTCTGACCTGCAGGAAGCGTGTGTTTATCGGAGTACCTTCCTTTAATTCCACACGATAGGTGAGCGTATCAAACACAGGTCCGTGGTCGTTCTCTGCCTGGACATGAACCACTAGCATGAAGGTAGCGCTAAGCTGGGGTACCCCACTGTCCTTGGCAACCACCTGGAGGTCATAACGGGGGCTGGTTTCATAGTTGAGGCTCCCCACCAATCGGATCTCTCCACTGCTGCGTTCTATGCTGAAGGTCCTCTGGATTCCACTAGGAGAAGAAAGGTCGAAGCTCAGTTGTCCATTAGCTCCAGAGTCTCTGTCCTCAGCTTGTACCCGATACACCACTGTGCCCATTTCTGTGTGTTCTGGCAGCAGCAGGGACTCCGAAGACGAGGGCAGAAAAACAGGTGGGTTATCGTTGATGTCTGCGATGGTAATGTGGACACGGGTCTGGCCAAAGGCTGGAGGGTTGCCACTGCGGGCCTGCACCTCCAAATCAAGAGCCGACTGGGCTTCATGATCCAGGGGCAGACTGGTCCTTAGAGCCCCAGTTTCAGGATCCACTGTGAAGTAGCCTGCAGGGTCTCCAGAGCTGATGGTGTAGGAGATATCTTTAGAGGTGCCTGAAAAGAGAGAGATGACAAAACACATGTCACAACAACCCAGGAGGCTGCACTAAAAGCACCGAAGTAAGAGCAAACTCCAAAGATGTCATTTTTCAATTTTCATGACTGTAATAGCTCTGAAAATGCAGAAAGTTACTATATCAACAAAGTTCTGACATGGAATTTTTGACTGATGTTATTTCAGAGTTATATGTGTATAGTGGCTCAACACCTATTTGTACAAGTGGTGCGGGGAGCAGAGAAGAAACTCTTTTCAGCATGATCCAGTGTGACTGATAAATGTATACTGAACTGTTCAATATGGGCTGCGAGTGAGTGGGCGAGCGAGTGAGTGAGTGAGTGAGTGAGTGAGTGAGCGAGTGAGCGAGTGAGTGAGTGAGTGAGTGAGTGAGACAGAAGAAGAGGGAGCATGTGTGTGGAGCCCCCACCTGTCTTACTGCT
>NW_019474460.1:0-1675 GCF_002814215.2 Seriola lalandi dorsalis | reverse complement strand
AATCCTTTGATTAAATCTGATGAGACATGATCTTTTGATAAGACGTGCTCAGACGTGAGATATTGATGTGCTTTGTTTCTTAAGGATTTTGAATGAGATGAAGACAGTCCAGAGCCTCCTGCCACCAAACAGCACAGCACAGGCCTACGTTTCTGTGTTCATTAACATCACTCACTTCATCTTGGAGTCTGGCCAAGGCAAGTCAGCTTCTCAGTGTCACTGTAGGTGGACATGTTGAATCCTGATGAACTCTGATGGAGTGCACTTCATTATTCATGCTTTGATGCCAGGCTGCCTAGGAGCCCCAAGTAGCACAATACTCTACTAAGTTTCATGTGGTGGATTATGTTTAAATGCTTGACACTAAAGTTGAAGTCCACTTTGTGAAAAAATATCTCTTGTGATTTCAGGCAACATGAGTCTTTGGGCAAGTTTTGAGAATGCATCAGTGGAAAATGTTACCATGATTATTCACCAGGTAAGTCTTGAAATGTGTGTATATTTTTGTTTTAGTTTGTTTTAACTCTTTAAATACCTTTAGTGTGAATTCATATGTGGAAAATTAAACATGCGTACAGTCTGGAAGTCAAACATTACATTACATTAAAGATAAAATGCTGATAAAACATCTCAATGACATCTCTGTGGCTACTGGAATGGCCCGGTCACGAACCACACCGTATATTATAGTGATAGGGTAGTGAAGTATTGTATCAGTAGTCATCACAGATAGACAAACAAAACAAAAAAACATGCTCTTATCATTTATCAAAGTTGTGTGCCCTTTACCCAGCATTCTTATCATATTTGGGCATAGGGCATGTACAACACAATCCTTGTAGTTTTCTGTAGGTTTTGCATTCAATCACATGAAAATGAATGTGTGAAAAATGTAACTTTAGTTATTTTTTGCTCTTTTTTTATGTCAGATGGTCAAACTGGTGAACAAACTTTTGCCACTTCTCATGGGAAGCCCAGACCTCCATAACACAATTTCTTCATCTGTGGAGGCCTTTGCTCACCTTTCCACACTCCTGCAGCAGGTGATTGCTGGCGAGGCAGATCAAAACATGTGGGACAAGTAAGTTTAATTGCCACTCGCAGCGGAATCAAAACAAACAAGCAATTAATTAATAATTACCTAATATAAATTCTGAATGTATTTATTTCATAATAAAGCCTGCTCTTAAGTTTCCTCTGAGATTGCTTTAAACCAAATGCCCTGTGTTTTTTCATAGACTTGAGAAGATGCTAGAAGCCCTTCTGTCACCCCTTGAGGGAACAGAGCTATGGTACAACATCTCAGCTGTTATCCCACTGATTGAAAAAAGCATAGAAAGTACAGTGAACAACATACAAGCACAGAATGGTAAGAACACTATGAAACAGCAAGGCTATTGACTTAAATTAGTGTTGCCAGGACAATGACTGTTCAGTGATCAAAAATTATCATTCATAGTAGAAGAGTAAGGTGGAACAAGACTCATATTGTATGTGCAGTACATGTCAAGTAAGAGACACAAATAGCACCAGTAGAGTTGGTTCGTTTTTTTTTTTTCACAAATAAATAGTTGCTGTTCCAAACTTATGTAAGTAATTCTTTCAGTAAAGCCATTCATGTTGGTCAAACTGTCTGTCTTTTCTTCCTCTCAGAGATGATACTAAGCCTTCAGAT
>NW_019474459.1:0-1675 GCF_002814215.2 Seriola lalandi dorsalis | reverse complement strand
AGTTTGGCTACTATTTGCTATTTGATTTAATTAGTTAGTTAATTTTCCTACACGTGAGAAGCTATTGTGCCAGTTATACACAGAAAGCTGGGCGTCAGAGGACTCAATATGTGTTTTGTTTACAGACACTTATCCATTCGAAATAATACATTTTAATCTTGTCGGTTAACGGTTAATAGTCGGTTAATGAGCGTCAGCTATCCGTCAGAAAGAAAATTCAAAACAAGCATCCCTCGTCAACACACAAACAACTGAAGTATGTAATTGTAAAACTGAATAATTTATTAATAATTTGACTGTCACACTGTTCCTCTTGGCCACAGGAAAGACAACTCTGACTGCTCCATTTCTGCAGTTGAGATATCAGGAGATGTTTGTCAGGAATATTAATAAGACCAAAAAGAAATTTGAAGACAGTTAAACTGGCCTTGCTGGACACTTGTGAAGCAGATAACAGACCCTGTGTGGACAGATGGGTGGAAAGCAGCTAGGCTAGCAACATTAAGGCTACAAAAAAACCCATAATACATCACTCTCACAGCAACAGGGACACTCAGTGGAACACGAGCTGGCTGTTCTACATAGCAGGATATCTAGTCCCTGAATATAAGATGATTACATTGTAGCCATGCTAGCAGTACGGCTTCAGGGATATCCGTGGATCGGACAGTCAGCGACTTTGGTCCAGACTGAAAGATCTCAATAAAAAGTCATTGGATTGCCATTAAATTTTGTGCAGACATACATGTCGTCCAGAGGAGGAATCCCAGTGACTTTGGTGATCACCTTTTTTTATGAACAAAGTTTCAATTTGTCCATATTGTGATTAATTGTTGATATCTTATCAGTCTCAGCTGTATGCTCAGTGCTACTTAGCAACACTAAAGTTTACCCTCCAAACATAAGCATATTCACATTGTCGTTGTTATCATGTTAGCATGCTGACATTAGCTTCAAGCACTGCAGCAACTCCTGTAGTGAGACTGCGCAGAGCTGATGCTCCTTTGGAACAACCAGGAAAAAATATTCATGACCAATAAAGTATTCTTTGCAGAGCCATTGTGTACATTGCATTAAGTGGTATATTTTCTGGGTCCCAGTTTTATAGTATGTAAAGTATACAGTATATACATTCAAAAGCCCCGTGCTGTGCATTGTGGATCCTGGGCTCCATTAAATTTTGTATTGACAGGACAGACCTTGGTAACAAGGCAAACAGAGAAGCCAGCTGTGCCTTTGGGGAGGTTTGCTTATTAACAGGCAGGGAGTCAGAACACACACTGAGACACAGAGGCAGAGATCACTATTGAGCTGTCTGTCACCAGGGAAATTGCTCCTGTCCATACACCGCAAAAAACATCCTTCTCAACGAGTGATTTATTTATTTCATCAGTCCTAAAATCATGGCTCACCCAGTGTGGCCACCTGAGGAGTGAGAGAGCTTTTAATTCAGCTTTTTTATTCCATATTTTCTTCTTTTGTCCATCTGTCCTTCGCACTATACACAAATAGCTCCGGTGCAGTTTTGACTCATTGTAGGGGGGGGCTGACTCATCACACAAATGCTTATTCATTTGTATTATTTAGTGTAACACAGCGTCTAAAGCATCTGTTTTTCAAATGACATGTTTAATTTTGCCCCGCTTGCTTTTGTCTTTGTCTTTTAACTTAACTT